>NC_058411.1:101229214-101450196 GCF_002201575.2 Neomonachus schauinslandi
GTGGGGCAACCTCTTTGTAACTTTGTATTTTCATAGTGTGTGGTGTGTGTGTGTGTGTGTGTGTGTAGATGTGTTCTTTCTTGATGTTCCTGGCAGAGTTCCAGGCATAGCAGAGGTTGCAAATACTTGGCAAATTGGCATATCCTTTTCTTTGCTCCAGTAACTCAGTAAGGAACAATGGTGCCCTGTTCCTGGACGTCAGCCTTCACGAAATCCATATTGCTGTGTGTGCTGGGGAAAGGGAATTATCCGAGAGCCCTTATGCAAGCCTAACCTGGTTGGGTGTATTGACAGTGCCTTGTTCTGACTAGGCATTCAAATATTTGTTGAAGGAATACCCAGAATATCAACTTGAAGTTAAGGATGTTTGTGCCCTAGATTGATCCTGTGGTTCTTTCAACATGCTTTGGAAAGAACACCCCAGGAGGACATGGCTATCTCTGTGAACCCCAGGTCTGGGGATTTTGTTTCCTTTCTGCATTCTCCTAATGCTCTGAAGTATCTACTAGAGCCAGACATGCAGGACATTGGGTGGGGCTGGAACATTCTGGAAGACTGGAAACTTGATGAAGGTGGTGGTGGTGGGGGGGTGTTGGACAGCTGTTTCTGCTTCTGGGGGAAGAGCAAGTCTCCTGATAGGCGGTGTGGCTGGTCTGATCAGCAGACAATGTGAGGAGGCAGGTAGGCACTGACTTTAGTCCTCACCAGCTCTGAAGGGAGTTCTTTTCTGACCTATTGGTGCTCAAGAGAAGCAGTTGCTGCAAACCATGTGGCTTTATTGAAATAGATTCTTGCTGGAGGCTGCTCCTTGAAGGCAAAGCCACACAGTTGAGCTGAGGCCTGGCTAATCTACCTCTGTGTTGGATTCATGGAATGGACTTCAAAATGTGGACAGCTTTTGGGGTGGTTGGTTTGTTTTTCCCTTGATGTAATAGCAGCTATTTATTTGAGTTCGACCCTCTGCTTTTGTTATACTAATTTTGGTTCTTTAATTTCTTATCCCGCAGACGTGAGCTAGGGAGCTGTTTTTGAAAGGAGAAGCAGAGAGGGAGATGGTGGTTGGACTATTTTGTCAGGAGACCGTCTTTCTGACATCACTTTCTCCTGAGGTTTGCTCTTTCTGTCCAGGCACAAGGACAGAATGGAGGGCCCCTCAGCACTCAGAGCCAGTGAGAGTCTGAGCCAGTGATGGCCAGTGTGGATGGAAGAGCGAAGCCAGGCTGGTCTCTGGCACAGGGCTGAGGCAGAGTCCCTTAGAGCAGGGGCTGCCTGGGCAACCATCTCTCATATAGCCACATGGCTAACGACAAAGCACAAGTTTTAGAGCATTTATGGACCTAACCATCTAGAACTAAATTCCTTGTGGTGATGTGATATGCAGAGATCATGAGAAGACCTGTGTTTCAGTGGACAAGCTTTTCATCTGTTCTATCACAGTTCCTTTAGCAGCCTCTGCAGTCTGTGAACCTCTTCAGAATTTATTTAGGGCGTAGAAAGAGGACAGTGTTACTCAGGGAAGAGAGAGGATGAAGAAATAATATTGAAAGGATGATTCTGGCCCTTTGTCACAGAAACCACAGGTCGCTGAGAGGACCACTGACTATTAATTAACTCTCAATCATTATAGATACGCATAATTGTAAAGTATGGCTTTACCCAACAGATCATCTGTAGTGGTTTAAATTTTGTCAGGTAGCCCTTCCATTTCTATAACCTGTTGAAAAACATATTCAGGTGCTATTAATATAGCTCCCAACTGGGACATCAAAATCTGTGTTCAGGTAGGTCTGTCATGCCACACACAGTAGGGATGGACCTTGAGTGGCCAGGGTAATATCAATTCTGTGGCTGTATTGACATCTTTGTTGCTTGTGTGTGAACACACACACACACACACACACACACACACACACACACACACACACCCCAACACCCCACTTACTTGACTTTTTCCCATGTTCCTGTTGTCATCCTCAATGAAAATGGTACTTGGTCCTGACATACCTCAATTTACTCATTATCTCCTAACCACTTTTGTGATGTTTATTTCATGTCCTTCATTTAAATCTTACTGACATATCCCAAGGCCCTCTAAGGAGACCTGGGACTACAGATAGGAAAGGGGACTAAAAGGCTCGGAGGTGATCGGAGCCTGTTGTTCTGTCCATGCCTAGGGCTGTGCCTTCATTTCTCTTATTCTGGTGTTGCCCTTAAGATGATTTCATACACATGTTTGAAAGGTATGAGACTACACTCTTTAGAACTTAAAATTAGTTTGGAAGGACTTCAGCTATCTGTAGGTGGGAAGGCAGCATGATAAATTTCTGATCTTCATCCAGCTGTTACTGCCAGTCTGGTTGTGAAATGTGACAGGACCATGGCCAACTGTGTAATGTTGAAATATGTTCCATCTGAAATTCCTTTCTATCCTCTACATTGCTATGTGAATTAAGAGGGTATGACTGGTAGTGATCAGAGGCTTAAATCACATTTTGAATTTGCCTAAAGAGGATTTGTTGGGTTTTCTACTTGTCACAAGACATTGGGCAAAGGGCCATTTATAAGGGATTGCAACAGTATGGAAAGCTTACATTCCAGTGCCAGACTTTGTGAAAGGATACTAAAAGTAGAAGGTAGAATGTGGATGACAACTAGCATCAAGAATGTACTCCAGGTGGCAGCTCAGAGGAGACAAGAAGGCTATGGTCCTGGGTGTCTGCCCTCAGAGACTAGGATTCCAGCCTGAATCCACAAGACCACAGGATATGAACAACACAGGGCAAGGGAAGAACATTTTAGGCAGGGTAATGACACACGTAAGTGTCAAGGTGGGAATGGATGAGGTAAGTTTGGGGACCCTGTACAAGACTCTTGGAACAGTGGATTTATGTGCTAAGAGAAAAGGGGAAGATGAGTTTGAAAGGTAGGAGTGGGCATGTAGCCTCCTGCTTGGGACAATAGAAAACCCAACTTAGCTTAAGCAGTAAGAGAGAACACATTGGCTCAATAGCAGAAAAGGCTCTCTTTTCAGGCTGTAGGCATGGTTCTCTAAGGTCTGCTTTCCTCTCCCTAGGTGTCTGCGTGTTCATAACATGGCTGCCAGCAGCAACCGAGGCTACATGCTTATCCGTTCACATGCATAACATTCCAGTAAAAGACCTGAGTGCTCACTTCCGCAGCATGTATACCAATAAAAGACCTGAGCTTTGTTCTGGCTGGTCCAGTCTTAACCATCACGGCAGCCAGGGGAATGCCGTGTGCTTAGGCTTGGGTTTCTGCTCATCCCACAATTAGAGTGGAGATGAGGTTGTGCTGATTGGTTTATGCCAATAAGGGTCAACCTCTAGAGCTTAGTTTTGGGCCAACAACACCCAAGTCCTTTGGCTGCTATATAATGATTTCCCAAAGGAAAATCTAGAAAGATAGAAAGGAATAGGAGGCTGGAGGATAGGTTGACAATGGAAAAAAATGTCAATTCCAGCTTTAAATTATAGGTAACTTTGAATTCTAGGCTAAATGATCTTGAGTTGAATCTAGACTTGATTCTATAGGTAGAGCCTCTTGGGCTGATGCCAGTATTTGTCTTGATTCTTGATGAGAAGAATGTTTAATTATCATCTGCTCATGCCCAGAGAATTTATTTGGTGACCAGTTTTCCTTCTTGTCCCCATCATCTGTGTTTGCTCCTCACTAGGACTGTGCATGCTCAGTGAGCTGGCTCGTTTGTTTGAGACTCTACAGAGTGCCAAACTCGAATGTCTCTGTAGAAGTACCTCTCTCTCCTGTGGGGCTCCCTGCAAGAGCTACCCCACTCATTTCAGATTACTCTGTTGGAAGTTATTCGGTTGAGTCTACCTGTTCACATTAATCATTAACCAAAATTAGGTAGAATTGCTAAAGTTCATGAGTGCCATTCAGAGGCAGCCCATCCATCCATCCATTCATTCAGTAAGTGAGTATACCTACTATGTGCCAGGAGCTGTGCTGGTCACTGGGGTGAATCCAGGTATAGCACATAGTCCCTACCCTTGAGCTCCCAATCTGGTTGGGTAAGCCAGTAAATCTACAGTGTTCATTTTATGTGGTGTACGTCCTAGGTAGCATGCTACAGAAGTTTAGAGAAATAGTATTTCTCTCCACTGGAGGTATAGCAGATATTTCCTAGCTTAACTAGGATGTTTAAAATGGGTTTAGAAGTTAGGGTTAGGCAATGGATAGGTGTTTAGATCAGAGGCAGGGAATCATGATAGATAAAGAATATATTGATGTATTATCAGAGAGTCATAGGTGTTATTTGGTGTCTGGGGCTATCATTATCTTAAAAAAAAACAAAACAAAAACAAGCAAACAAACCAGGAGATAGAATGGAAATGCAGACTCCTGACTCTTCCATCCAAGATTCTAATCTGCAAGGCGAGAAAGCGGTCTGGGAATCCCATTTTCATTTCCAGCTACTTGGGTGGTTCTGATCCTGGTGGTCTGAAGAGTACTGGTCTACAGTGCATTGTGGGGATGCAGGGCTGCAAATGTAGGCTGGAGAAGGGGAAGAGCAGGAGCCTGAGTGGCCAGAGAGGTTGCAAAAGGATGGAGGAAATTTCTAGGTCTGAGTGTTCAATAGGATCCTAGAGGAAGTTGAAGACATTTGGCAACAGAGCCTATTTAGAGCAGGAAATAATGTCTTAGGTTTATTTTTGCACAATTGAGCTAAAACATCTTTCCAGAATAAAAGACTAGTGAAATAATCACTTGGCTCTAAACTCAAGCCACTGAGAATTCAGGTTCCAAATTTTAAGTGTCGTTCTTAGTCTGCTAGTCTGTCTCCCAGTTGGGAATTATTTATCCTTGTTACGTTAGCACAGTGATTTTGTAATGCTCTTGAGTAACCTTGGAGGCCACTCTACAAATGATTTATTGTACTCTACTTGATTTATTATTTAAAAATACGATTGATTCAAGACTGAATAAATGTGTAATACTGAATCCGCATGGGGGGCAGTTGAGGGAAGTATGCAGCATTTACATAGTTAAGGGTATTTGCAGGCCACATAAATGGGGTGGGTCTCTTCTCAGAATCATTAAGACTTAGTAAGACATTGTAATTTTTTTTTTAAGAGTTATTTATTTATTTGAGAGAGAAGAGAGAGCGTGAGCTGCCGGGAGTGGGGCAAAGGGAGAGGGAGAGAGAGAATCTCAACCAGACTCCCCACTTAGTGGGGAGCCTGACATGGGGCTCGATGATGCAACAAGCCTGATACTATGACCTGAGCTGAAATCAAGAGTTGGACGCTCAACCACCTGAGCCATCCAGGCACCCCTTAGTAAGACATATTAATTGACTTCCTCAGACAGGGTAGCTTTAAGAACCTTCTCACAGGTTCCTGACTTACCCTGAAAGCTGCCAGGAGTGAGCTGGGTTCTCCATCTCTTGGGCACTGGACTTCTAGATGGCTTATTTCCTGTGCAATGATGATTTTTACTCGGTGTTAAATCAGAAACAAGATTTCAGATGGGCTGTATGTTTTACATGATTGTTGAAATTAACCCAGTTACCATTCCAAGCTCTGTGGGAATGACTGGGAAGTCCCACTTCTCAGTATAACTTAGAACTGCTTTGTGTCTTCAGTTTTGTTTAATAAGAATTCATTAGTTAAATTTGAAGGGCCACCAGGAAACAAGGTCTCAGCTCCATCCTTGACCCTTGATGATTTGTTTTAGGCATGAAAGTGTACCTTGAGAGAAGGTGCAGGAAGTTACGTGTAAAAATATGTACATTGTCAGCAGGTCCTCACAGGACCTCTCCATACTGGCACTGTTGACACTTTGGGCTAGATCATTCTTTTTTCTTTTTTTTTTAAAGATTTTATTTATTTATCTGAGAGAGAATGGGGGACAGAAAGCATGAGAGGGGGAGGATCAGAGGGAGAAGCAGACTCCCCGCCGAGCAGGGAGCCCGATCTGGGACTCGATCCAGGGACTCCAGGATCATGACCTGAGCCGAAGGCAGTCGCTTAACCAACTGAGCCACCCAGGCGCCCTTCTTTTTTTTTTTTTTTTTAAGATTTTATTTATTTATTTGAGAGAGAGAATGAGAGAAGACAGACAGCACGAGAGGGAAGAGGATCAGAGGGAGAAATAGACTCCCCGCTGAGCAGGGAGCCCGATGCGGGACTCGATCCCGGGACTCCAGGATCATGACCTGAGCCGAAGGCAGTCGCTTAACCGACTGAGCCACCCAGGCGCCCTAGATCATTCTTTATGGTTAGAGGCTATCTTGTGCATTGTTGGATGATCTGAGGCATCCCTGGCCTATACCCACTAGCACCAGTTGTGAGGGTCGACATTTGTTGGCAGATCCTGCTAAATGTGCCCTGAAGGCAAAAATCACCGCTGGTCAAGACCTACCGAGTTAACAGACAAGAAAGCTTTTTCTGGATCTTTCTTTACTCGGCTGTTAATGGATTTTTTGAGAATTTTGTTGTAACTACTAAAAAGCCATATAGTTAATGATCAATATACGCAGATTCCATATTTGCAGATTTGTCTACTTGCTAAAATTGACTGGAAAACCTGAACTCATTATCCAGGCACTTTTTTTTTTTTTTAAAGATTTTTTATTTATTCATTTTGACAGAGAGAGACAGCGAGAGAGAGGGAACACAAGCGGGTGGAGTGGGAGAGGGAGAAGCAGGCTTCCCGCGGAGCAGGGAGCCTGACACGGGGCTGGATCCCAGGACACTGGGATCATGACCTGAGCCAAAGGCAGACGCTTAACGACTGAGCCACCCAGGCGCCCCTATCCAGGCACTTTTACAGACAGTCTTGGACACACACGTGTGCAGAGAGGCAAAACATTCGAGTCACTTCATGCATCTATTCCCGGCTGAGGTCAAACAAGGTGATGCTTCTCGTTGAAGCTTTCTCTGGCTGTAAACAAGTGTCCTTTCCATGGCCTTTTGAGTGCCACATTTTTCAGATTTTTGTGCTTTTTTTTATTGGTGATTTTGCTTTCTTTTATTTATTTATTTGTTTGTTTGTTTATTTATTTATTTCAGATTTTATTTATTTGAGAGAGAGAGAGCACAAGCAGGGGGAGCAGCAGCAGGAGCAACAGACAGAGAGGGAGAAGCAAGCTCCCTGCTGAGTAGGGAGCCCGATGCGAGGCTCAATCCCAGGACCCTGGGATCAGGACCTGAGCTGAAGGCAGATGCGTAACAACTGAGCTGCCCAGGCACCCCTGGTGATTTGGCTTTTAAAAATTGCCCCCAAGTGTAGTGTAGAGAAAAAATTCTCCCAAGTCTAGTGTTTGTAAGTACAAGAAGGTTGTTACATGCTTTACAGAGAAAATACATGTGTTAGATAAGCTTCCTTTCAGGCATGAGTTATAGTGCTCTTGGCCATGAGTTCAGTGTTAACGATATAGTTTTCTGGGTGTCTTCAAACAGAAATACTCATAAAAGAAGGCCTCGTATTGATCAGTTGATGAAAATGTGACCAGAGGCTCACAGGAACCTAGCCGTGTATTTCGCCTTGGAGAAACGGCCCAGTATTTGCCCATTCAGGGTTACTGATGACTTTTTAAGAAGTAGCTACTACAGATGGGAATCAACTGTACTAGTATTTACCTAGCCTACACTGTAAAAGCCTACATTTTAGAGATGTAATGGGATGAATGTACTAAGCTGGATTGCTTTTTTTGTAAAAAAAAAAAAAAAAAAAATGACATAGCCACATTATGGAAAACTTAGAGAATAAATAATTGCTGAGTCAATGGTTATCAGTATTTTTAAAGCTATTGCATGCCTTGTGGAAAAGGGTTGTATCAATTTATGGTGCCACAAGCAATTTTACGTTTCCATTGAATGTCCTTTTCAGTGCATCTTTGCCAGCATTATTTTTGCATTTGTCATATTTTAAAAATGACAAGACTGTTGAGACAATTCAAATCATACAGGTACTTCAAAAATAGAATGTAAAAGTTTCATTGTTATCTTTCCCCACTTTTTCCTCAAGAATGTTAAAAATTTGGTATGTCATTTCAAGTCTTTTAAGAAAATGCACATGAAAAGAAATGGTTTATGTACTCATAATTTAACATGGAAGGGACTATTTGCTTTCTGTGTGCTGTTTGCATTATGCTTTGGTTACTTCATATAATGTAGGTACAAAAATGCTTTCTCATTATTTATAATATACTTAAGTTGTCTGGAAAAACAACAAAAATGATGCTTCCCAATAGCTGTTGTTTGATTTTTGAGCTAAGTGATTATTAGCTTGTGATAAATCCCTTCTAATCTAATTTTTGTTTTTGCCCGTAACCTAAGTGACAGAACACAACCCAGAATCCATCTTGCAATTTTATTTTTTCTCTCACTAGGCTTGATAGAGGATTTCAAAGAATTCGTTTCCTGGTAGAAAAGTAGTTAATAAATGGATGCAAATGAGTAAACATTATCCAGGATCAGTCAAGACGCTTAGTATAAAGTACTACAACAGATGTTCCTGGAATGATTACAATGTGAAGAACACATTTGTGATAGTGAATCTGGAACCCTTGCCCTCACCATGGCTGGAGAAAAGAGGACATGTGAGGGATGGCTGTTGATCCTTCGTGTATCAGGCACAAAGGGACCGGTTGGAGTGACGAGAGATCCTGCAGATGAGATTCCCTTGCTCCAGGGTGGGGAAGTGAGACCTTCTTGGGCCAGCTGTTGAGAGTAGATAGGGAATTTTGATTGTGTTTTAAAACCCTACTTATAGGGCGCCTGGGTGGCTCAGTTGGTTAAGCACTGCCTTCAGCTCAGGTCATGATCCTGGAGTCCCGGGATCCAGTCCCACATCGGGCTCCCTGCTCAGCGGGGGGTCTGCTTCTTCTGATCCCCTTCCCTCTCATGCTCTCTGTCTCTCATTCTCTCTCTCTCAAATAAATAAATAAAATCTTAAAAAAAAAAAAAACATACTTATATTAGAAAGCCATAGTTTTCACTTAGGATGATTTAGAGGTACACAGTAAAAATGCTCCTGGAAAAGAAAGACTAAAACATGAGTAGTTTTGATTGATGGAAAAATTCAGGAGAATTGCAGACCTTTGAAATCAGAGGCATGTTCTGTTTCCAGGATGGTGGGACATGAGAAATTGTTACCTATTAACTACTTAGAAAAAGGTAAAATAAGAAGTAGGACTTTATTAAGGCGAGGAAGGACTATTTTCTGGAAAGAAAGGAACAGATGTGGGTTATGCCTGAGTGTCAGTTTCTTAACCTAACAGTGATATAGGCCTAGAAGATTAAAGTCCATAGGATTGTTTTCCAGTAAGGGAGTGTCACTTACATGATAATTTTGCACCTCAGTCCCAAATTCCACACCCCAGCAAGACTAGAGTAGGTCTCCTTGTATAAGTCAGGAGAAAAACTTAAGGGTTTGGTAGAGATGTGGATTTTTTAAAGCTCTTCTACGAAGCATTAGCTATGAAAAATTCACACAACTTAAATGTTGTCCCATTAAAAAAAAAATCCCAAAAAACCCCCCAAAACCCCTCCCATAGATGGGAAATTGTACAAGGTCTCTTCCCTATGAGATTCTTAGTTTACCCTTGGGATGATCTTTTTTGTTGACTATTGCAGGCATTCAGATAATCATCAAAAACCTAGAGGCACACCCTTTGAAGTGCATAGTTTCTCTTTCAGAACATCTATGGGAGAGGCAGTAAGGAGAATGTTTAAAGTAAAATATTTCAGATAATTGTCCACATTCCTTATACTTTTTTTTTTTTTAAGATTTTATTTATTTATTTATTTGAGAGAGAGAGTGAGAGAGAGAGAGAGAGCACAAGAGGGGGGAGCGGGAGAGGGAGAAGCAGGCTCCCTGCCGAGCAGGGAGCCCGATGCGGGACTCGATCCAGGGACTCCAGGATCATGACCTGAGCCGAAGGCAGTCGCTTAACCAACTGAGCCACCCAGGCGCCCACATTCCTTATACTTTTATTCCTGAAAATAGCAAGCAAACTTTATTGCTTTACTCATTTTTAATTTGAATATTTATGGAAGGACTGAGTTGAAGTGTGCCTTTAAATTAACCTTTTTTGGGGCTAAAGTTCTATAAAAAAATGTCATTAACAATATTGGAATTAACTTGTTGGGACAAATATAAACATTATACGAAGCTTTAGAGTAAAAAGTAATGAAGTTAATCGAATTCCCTCCTCACAAAATGCTTTGTAAACAGTGTCTCTGTTGCCTGTCTTTGTGTTTATGGAACAGAAGGTTTAACTGTGGGGTTGCTACATCTGTGAACTTTTGTCTTCTGGGCTTTGTAGATTATATTCTTCATATTTTCTGGTTTAATAGGTTTTTGTTTTGTTTAGTTCTTACATTTATATCTTTTTTTCTACATAATGTTTGTTCTTGTGCCTCACAGAAGTAAAGTGATAATTTCGTTTTTGTTTTTGTGGATATTTACTTTTGTGAATATTTCCTTTTGTGCATACTTATTTTTCCTATTATAATGTATCAAATAGTTGGCTCTTTCAGTACTGATTTAAAATAAGATAGTTTGCTCTTCAGTACTTACTCTAAATGATACATTGATTGTATCTTAAATATCTGTATATTTGCTTACTATACTCTCTATCCTATTAAATGACCTATTCCTGTGATGATAACAGTTTTTAGTTACTGTAGCTTTACAGCGTATTTAGCTTTGTTTCCCTTCATTGTTCTTTCCAAAAACATTTTTCAGTCATGCCGAAGCTTTCTCTCTTCCAGCAACTTTAGACTCCGATTTATAAACTCTACAGAATATCCTGTTGCAATGTGGGTTGCGTTGTGTTGACTTTATAAACTGTGATGAAAGGAGAATTGCCATTGTACGGTGTTGGGTCTTCCTGTCTGGGTACTGGCAGTACTGTTACTTGTATCTTCTGTATTGTTCAGTAAAACTGAAAATAAGACTGATTTGACATATTTATGGGTAGGTTTATTTCTAGGTATTTTCTTTTCCCCCACCCCTCCTTTCTTTTATACTTTCTTGATATGAGTGGAATTTTTTTTTTTTAAGATTTTATTTTTAGGGGCGCCTGGGTGGCTCAGTCATTAGGCGTCTGTCTTCGGCTTGGGTCATGATCCCAGGGTCCTGGGATCGAGCCCCACATGGGGCTCCTTGCTCTGCAGGAGGCCTGCTTCTCCCTCTCCCACTCCCCCCGCTTGTGTTCCCCCCTCTCACTGTGTCTCTCTCTGTCAAAAAATAAATAAAATCTTTAAAAAAAAAAAAAAGATTTTATTTTTAGGTAATCTCTACCCCCTAATTCACAACCCTGAGATCAAGAATCACGTGCTGTATGGATTGAGCCACCCGGGTACCTCTGGAATTCTTTTTTTTCTAAATGACATTTTTCAACTAGTTACTCTTTTTGACCATCTCCAATCCACTTAGATTCTAGGCAGATAGACATTTCACTTGCAAAAAAAAAAAAGTTTTATTGCCTTTTCTTAACATTTTCTTTGATTTCTCTGGATTAGAGGATGAAGTAAAATGTTAAATAGTAATAGGCATCACCATCCTGGTTTTAATGGGACTTATAATTCACCATTTATTGGTTCATTTCCATACATTTCTGATTTACTTTTCTATGTAAGAAACTATTTGCTATTTATAAGAAAGCGTCAAGTTAAATACAGTCAGTGGGAATGTTTAGGTTGCTGGTTGCTTCCCAAAGGACATGGCAGTGATGTGTGTGGTATGCCACACACAAAAAAATGTGTCCGTGACTCCTTAAGGTTCTACTTGGTTTTTCCTCAGAGAAATTCATGATGTGTAGGAGCGTGCTGAGGCACCTGAGGCTTCCTAGAACACAGGACCTCTGCAGGAATCCTAGGAACACACGTTGGGCAAGACTGATTTAAATGAACCGGTTAGCCTGCTTTTTCTGAAGGAGGCTGTGGGTGGAATCCAGTGATCTAGCCAGTGGCAGTAATCCAGCCTGGGGTGGAGTCTTGGGCTCTGCAAGTCCTGTTTTCCTTAGGCAGATGGAGTCACATTCTAGGTGTGCCTAGAGAACACACTGATAGGGTTGAAATTCAGAAAACCCTCATCTGGTGGGCAGATGGAAAGGGACTTTGGGAGCAGGGAACTTAGAGATGTAAAGAAGCAGATGTAAAAGGGGAAGAGAATAGCATACAAGATGTGAGATGTGATACCTCAGGGCTCTGGCACTTTCCCTGTGGTGGGGAGGTGGAGGTGGTGGTGGTGGGGGGTGGTCCATATCTGTGTGGCCAGAAGATCGGCTCACAGAGTTAAAGCCACAGGCTCATAATGTAAGCTCAAGCCCTTTCTTGTCAGTAGACTGTAGCTGTAAACACTTTCATTAGGTGAATTTTAAATTGCCACGTGTGCCTGAAAGCCATTAAGTCCTTAATACATTGAAAAGAAGGGTTTTCCAGCTGTGGTTCCTGGAGCTATATGTGTTCCGTGTAGGCCCCTCAGGAGCCTGCAAGACCTAGGGACTCCCATCCCCCCATTTCAACCAGAGCAGCTCTGCTTTCATGAATCTACATTTTTTATCAGGTTTCTGAGTGAAAAAACATTAGAAGACAACACTTCGCTGCTTTAAAAAAAAAAAAATGAAAGCCATCATTGAGTAATTCATTTGAGTAATTAAAACCATCCTTGTGTAGTAATATTGATCTTGCCTATGTTAACTATTGGCATTTTATGTTGGAGTTGTGTTTCTCAAGGAAGATTGCCTTGCAGACATGATTTAGAAATGATTTCTTTTTACGTAGACTTTATAGTGATTAGGGTGTGCAGGCACATGATTGGGTGCCTGCACACCTTCCCCCCCTCCCTGAACACCTATCACAAATGTTCAGGATGTAGCTCCTGATTCCATGCAGACTGCTGTGGATGGACCGTCCCTTTCCTCTTCTGCTAACGATGTGAGCAACAAGGCGGGCCAGGAGAAGCTCAGAGGCACGACTTCTCCAGCAGCCTGACTTGGCTCTTGTCTCCGAGTGCAGGCGAGTTAAGAGAGCTCTAAGTGGCCTCCTCTGGGATTGCTGTATTTTACTAGGATCACCAAAAATCGAAGCAGGCTGGCTTGCCAGCAGAGCCTCTCCCAGTTCTGCGTGGGCTACAGTCTAAGGAACTGAGGCCAGCGGATGTGGGCTGAGCCCAGAGGAATCGTGGTGTAATGAAGCCTGGCCTCACAGAGGGATTAGTAATGTCGTCCTTAACTGTTCACCTACACCCTTCCTACTCCTCATGGGCAAATTGTAGTCCTTTCTCTTCTAAGGAGCTCTGTCTGGCAAATCTGGTCCAAAGTGAGCTTTGCTGTCCATGCTGCAGCGAGACGGTATGTATTCTAGCATGGCCAGCCATGCTGCCGTATTTTGTAGTTACCCACGAAAGATTTTTATCTGCTCTACCAGCTCTGAGATCGTACTGTTGTCATAGCATCAGACATAGATCAGGCGCTTATTTTAGGCAAGGATGTTTGGTGGTGAGAGAAACCCATTCGCCAATTTGATAAACAGGGAGGGTCCCTGTGTGTCTTGAAGATCTCCCAGGATGGGAAATGAAGAGCCCTGGGGTTCATGGGAATGGGACTGAGACCATCAAGGTGCTCTCTTGGGCTCCTGCATCCCTGGTCCTGTCTTGGGGTGTCCTTTTTCCCCTTGATAGCCAGATGAACTTGTGAGGTCATGATTGTCAGTTTGTCCTCTATGGCTACCCAGCCCCAGGTTTTCTGACTTCCTAATCTTCCAACCTCCCAGCTAGAGTTCGACCATTTAGAGTGGCTCACAGTTATTAGGGAGAATCCCACTGGCCAAAATTGGCCCCTTTGGACCAAGGCCACAAGAGCATGAGGTCCCTGGCCTGACGATGGAATTGCTTCCTTAGGGTCAGAGCTCCGGCTCCGCCCAGACAGCTTTGGTGGAGGCAAGAGGGGAGGTGGGTCCCATGGTACCCAAGGCTGCCCCTTCAGGCTACACAGATCACGAAACAGGTCTCTCCATTGCTCAAGCACTTGCTAAATAATGAAGCGATTCATCCTTTTTCCCAATTCTTATCTCAGTGCTTTGAAATGAAATTTTCCTATAACCTGTCTTTCGTGGTATGAATGAACCTTTCTGGATTGTGTTTCCTCGTGGTCTGGTGGGTGACCCCTGCCCTGCTGCTCAGCCCTTCTTGGGGGTTGGATCCCAGGTGGATTGCATAACAAAGGCCAGATAGCATCACAGCATTGCCATTCCTGCTGGGAGGCAGAGTGCCGAGCAGCCCCACCTAGAGCAGCGTTTCCAAAGATGGAGGGATGGGGCTTGGAGGCCTTCTTCACCCCGTCTGGCTGGCTGAGCGTGTACCTCAGGGCCAGGAGGCAGGGAGAGGCCGTGTGCACAGCCCGGGGAGTGTTCCCCTGGGCTAGCATGGCTCTTTCCAGAGAGTCCATACGATTTGCTTTTCCATTTGTACAAAATGAAAATGAAATGAGCAGGAAATGAAAAAGAAATCATCGTTCTAAAACGAGAGAAGAAGAGAACTAGCTAGCCTGATTCACAGGACGGTTTCTCCCTGCGCCATGCGCTGCGGCTTCATCAGACCCGTGTGTTATTTTTGAGTGGTGGGAATAATAGGGCTTACACCTAATCAAGGAAAAGAATTCCAAACAAAAGCTTGGGTGGGGTTTCCTGGGCAGGAGTGTGATATTGTAACAAATGGGAAGCAGTTCTGCAGTCCGATCTCTGGTCTGATTAT
Source organism: Neomonachus schauinslandi (assembly GCF_002201575.2). Taxonomy (NCBI): domain Eukaryota; kingdom Metazoa; phylum Chordata; class Mammalia; order Carnivora; family Phocidae; genus Neomonachus; species Neomonachus schauinslandi. The sequence goes on from NC_058411.1 coordinate 101,243,960, forward strand.
ACAAATTATAGCAGGGGCCCTGCTTTCAAAGGAATGTAACACACCCCATGGAGGCCCCTCCTCAGCGGGTGTGTCCACATTTCCTCAAGGGCTCTCCTCGACAGTTAATGCTTTCACCAGAGGAGCCCAGAGCCTCCTGTGGAATAATTAGGATGCCTTCATTAGGGTCTCTGCCATGGGACCATTTTACAGGTGAGTTTGCCTTATCTTAAAGTCCTTCAGGGAGTCCTGTGGCTAAATTCCCCACTCTTCTGTATTACCGGACAAAAAGTGCATACAGGGCTCTGACATGCTAGTAACAATTGCCAACATTTCCAAGCTAATGAGCCAGACACTCGATAGGAACTGGGGAGAGGAAATGTTGGGATAAACAGTCTCTTTTTTTGCAAAAGGGGGCATCAATTTCTGTGACTGTGTCCAGAAGGCCTGCTGCTGTCCTCTGTCTTCAGATCACCACTCCTGGCTCATGTTCTGGAATATTCCTGACCCCCTGGGCTCGGCCTTGGTGAGCTGCTTGAGAGTTCCCTCAAGTGCCAGGTTCCTGTTCCTTCAGGAACTCTGTCCTTGTTGATCTCCCTGGCCGCCCTTCCCCCTTTTCTCAATCTTCAGAAGGAAACATTATTTCTCTTGAGAAAACTCCCCTGGCTTGTCCCTCCTGTCCTGAGCCCCCCAGTCTGTTACATGCCCCAGAGCAACCTGGGTTTACCTTTTTTTTTTTTCTTACCACCCACTGTTAGATGAAGGCTTTACTACTTTTCCTTCACCTCCTAGAGGCCAAGGGCAGTGTCTTACTCATCTTCAAATTCTTGATACCTGGCACATAGTAGGTACACTTGAATGCTTTGAAGTTGTCTTCTCTTAAACATATCATGTGTTTTATTTTTATTTTTATCTAGAGCCAATTTATGCCCCATATCAGATAAATATGTTGCTATTACAGGCTTGTCGACGTAGGATCTTAAAATGTTTTTCTCTAAACTATTTTGGTTTGCTCTTCCCTGTGTGTCTTCCTGCCTTACCTGATGAACTTGATGCTGGCCTCAGAGTGATGAGGCTGCAGGGCGTGGCTGAGATGGGCCTGACTGCGTCTAGGTCGTGGCCCTCCTTTTTAAATTGGGATTTCTTAGGGCCGCAGCAGATCGGTGAGGGTGGAATGCATTTAACACAGGTGGAGGTACCTGCCCCGTGTGCCACGCTGACCGCGCCTTCCCACAACTTCTTCCATATTATGCCCGATTTCTGTTGTCCCCCTGCTGTGCGTTAGGCACGGTTTCTGTGAGCCTTTCAGAGTCCGTCCAGCCTACCTGGCCCCCTGCGGCAAGCCTTCTGTGGGTCCTTGAGGGTGTGCCTCACCGATATCCCGGCCAGGATTCCCCTGCTGGGACACTTTGGATAAACACCCTAGCATGCATCCCATTTTATGGACCTCGTTTGTTGGTGGGTCTCCCCTCTCCCATCACTGGGGGACCTGTTCTACGGCGAAGCCCTGGCCTTATTCCTTTCTGTATTTCCCAGTGCCTAGCTTAGGCCACACATGTAATTCCCACTTGTTGAGCCATTAAATGAGTCCCTAAGCGGCTTTTAATTAAAAACAAAACAAAAAAAACAGGGTGCATCTCCTCAATGGTGGTTTTTTGTTTTTTGTTTTTTTAAGATTTTATTTATTTATCTGAGAGCGAATGGGAGACAGAAAGCATGAGAGGGGGAGGGTCAGAGGGAGAAGCAGACTCCCCGCCGAGCAGGGAGCCCGATGCGGGACTCGATCCCGGGACTCCAGGATCATGACCTGAGCCGAAGGCAGTCGCTTAACCAACTGAGCCACCCAGGCGCCCTCAGTGGTGGTGTTTTAACTTCTGAAATTATTGCACATGTCCTAACATCCAGGGTTGGAGCTTTAAGCAGTGCGTGTCCTATTTTATAGGAGACTAAGAGGCTCAAACATTGTAGCCACATGTCTTGTATGAGGCAAGATGGTGACAGACTTGGTCCTTCAGAGGCCTTGTCTGGGCTTTTCCCTGTATAAGATGCACCCCTGTAAACCTGAATGAGAAGCATATAGTGGAAGGGGTCAGTCAGCCCAGGTTTCCGGTTTCCACGTGGGGTTGGGAGGCTGGTCTCGCAGGTAACAGGAAGGGCCCTCAGAATCCTCCCTGCGCAGGGCTGAGGGGACTTATTCCCATGGTGGTGGCACTCTCATTTCAGTCTGGAAACAACTAAGATTTTAGACATGGATAAGGAAGTTCTGCCAACACTGCAGTTTATAGCCCCTCCTGCACTTTATACCTTGCAGATTTTCTTCCAAATCCTACTTCTGCATTGCTTTTCCTGAGCATGTTAGTTTTATCATGCTGTGTAAGATGCTGTGTGCCTCCCATTGACACGCATGTTCTCCGAAATGCTTATGGATACCCCTTTGTTGCTGTGCAAATAACCCCAAGGAGAGAAGAGGTGCAGGCAGGATCTGCTAGTGTGTATGAGTCTACTTGTTAGGGACTGACTAGCAGCAATCCCACACAAGCTGTTACTGAGTGCTGAAACCCTTCGGGTCTGCATGCTGCCCTAGTACCACTCAGGGCCCAAATTTTCCATTGACTTGCCAGGGTGAGCTAAGTTCATAAATAATTTGAGAAGCATAAACAATACTTATTTGGCGTAGTAAAAGATTTCATCAGTTTGGAATAATGGAAAGTTACCTAATTTAGAGAATTCTAGGGAAAATCTGAAAGTAGTAAAGCATTTACATAATAAATTGCACTGGATGACAGATGATGTGCCTAAAAGAGCTTTTTGAAATGCGATCTGTGACAGAAATTTGACATTATTGCCCGGTTATAGCCGGTTTTTAGGGGATCCATGCTAATGGATATTTAAAAGCAACAGTTAACATACCACTTCTTAATTAAGTGCTTCTGATTGCTTGCTTGCGGGGGGGGCACTGTCTGGCAACAGTTGGACCCTTAAATTCCTTGCATAGTCATGTGTTAATCTGAATGAATTGGAACTTGTTTGGATTGCCCCTGGTTTGCCAGGCAGACCATTTAAACCTTGAATACGTGAGGGTTATCTCACATAATGAATCGGTCCACACTAAAATCACTCTGCTGCTCAAATTGGCAAGAATCCGAAAGTCTGCTCTGTGCAGCAGTATCTACCACCTTTAAAGAAGAGCAACGTGTATTTTCTGCCCACAAGAAGTTTAGAATCCTCTGCAGAGGACAGCTGAACTGGCTTTTGGCCCCAGCAGAGCATCGTCAAGTTCTGGGCTTTGGAGTCAGACAGCCTTGCTCTTTCCTGCCTGTGGGAGTGAGGGTGCTCCTTGACATGCTTAAGCCTCGGTTTCCTTTGTGAAAGGAGAGTGATGACCGGAGCCACCTCTCCGGGATACGGTGAGGGCAAGGGAGGTGACACGCACACACTCTCGGGTGTAAGTGGTCATTGTTGACCTGGTGTGGCTGCTGCTGCTAACGTGGAGCATGGCAAATGTTTTATGAGGCTAGGCACGCGGTCCATGAAAACAGGTAGGAACCGGTAACTCCTGGTAAGGTGTAAGGGGCCAAAAGGGGCAGGCCGCCAGGGAAAGGGTTAGCAAGGAGGCTACGGGTAGTGAGGTGTTCAAGGCTTCTCTGTTCATTCCTTCAGCCAACACTGATGGAACCTTAGGATCCGACAGAGACTTCGTTAGGCACGGGGGTTACCGGAGTAACTCACGAGAAGATGAAATCCCATGTCCTCTTGGAACCTACTTCCCAGTGGGAGAGAGGAGAAGCACACACCTGTGCATGTAGAAGCACTGAGGGGGAGGGTGCAAGGCAGATGCTGGGAACATGAAGGAATGAAAGGTGCCAGAAGGGGAGTGCGTGGGGGAAGGAAGCAGCCATGGGGGCTGAGGAGGGAAATCAGTGCCCATTTGCCAAGGGCCCTATGCTAGTTTTTCCGGACGACTCAGCAGCCATAGGAGTCTTTTTTTTTTTTTTTTTATGTGAAGTTCATTTTTTCCCAACTCTAAATGTGATGCATATTCATTATAGAAAACACATGAAAAAAATTAAAAGAGAAAAAAGAAAGAAAAACCCTTGGCTCCACCACTCAAGAGAAATTTGTATTTTGACTAACTTCCTGTCTTGTTTTCCCTGATGAGATTGGTTGGTTGGTTTATTTCTTGGGTTGCCATAGTTGGGGTCGTGCTCTAAGTACAATTTTGCATTTTGTTTTCTCCACTTTTTTATGGAGTAAGCAGTTTCTCAGATTCTCATAAACAATATTTTTCTGGCCATGTAATGCCCAGTCAAGAAAATAAAACACCGTTAACTTAGCGCCTTCTTTGGATCATAAAGTTGTTTTCAAGTTCTTACTAGTATAAAGAATGAATGTTTAGCATCTTTATATTCGAAAGCATTTCTGCGTCTAAGATTATTCTGTGAGGATAGATCTCCCGACATTGCAGTTACTGCTTCAAGGGACTTGGCATTTTAAAGATGTTTGAAACACATTGTCAAAGTATTTCCCTTAAAGGTAGAACCTAGGGGAAAGGTTATAAATCTTTGTGTCTTAGAGACTCAGTGGAACTGTCGGGGGGGGGAAAGGGTGGATTTGGGCTGAAAGACGTTGGAGTGGTTAGCAGGTAATGCCTCCCCTGGGGTGGTGATATTTCTGACGAAGACTGGCAGGACCTTGCTTAAGGAATCATAAACTCTGGCAAAAGTCTGAACTGGTTTGTAGCGAAAGAGGGCAGTTTGGTTTAAGACCTCTGGAACTCCCTCTTGTCCTCTGTAGTTCTTAAGATGTAACTATTCAGATGTCACTGTTGTCTATTGAATTGAGTTCTCTGAGCCCTTGATCGAGGACATGAATGTTTTTATATACCTAGTTATTGTCTAATTAAACTCTGTAAGGTATTGGGGCCAAGAGAAAGGGGGCTGGCAGTGCCTGCGGCTGGGGCAAGGAATGGGGCCCTTGCTGCAGCAGGGCTGAGCCAGGGCATGCCTGGTAGGGCTGAGTGGTGGTAGGGAGTGTGCTGGAGGGGAAGGGACAGACCTCATGGTGCCTAGGGAGCCAGAGTAGGGGGTGTGTGGACATGGGGCTGAAGACATGGGCTGCAGAGTTGGCTTTCAGTTACGGTACTGGCTCTTCCACTGAGTGGCCAAGTGACTTGGGGCAGACTGCCCAAACCACTCTATGCCTCAGTTTCCTCAGGAGCTGTACCAACCAGGACATTCTCTTCTTAGGTGCTACACTAAGCAAGTGTTTTCAGGCCTATATATGTAAGAGGGGGCAATTTAAAGAAAATGTAGAGAATGACGAAATCAAAACTCAGACTAAGTAGTTACTTCTTAATGTTGTTGAGGGCATATAGTGTGCAGCCTATGGGAAATCCTTAGTAAACGGCAGCAAAGGTGGTTGATGATGACAGTCTCTTATCAGAGGGCCCCCAAGGTGTTGGGGTTGTTCTCACAGACCCTTTGGGAGGAGTTGTTTCTTTGGCTGGTGTTCTGCCCCATGCCAGACAAAAACTCTCTATACCATGCCCCAGAGCTAGTTCTCTGGAAAAGATCCTTGGCCTTCAAGGCTGAACACCTGTCCTCAACTCCCATTTTCCTCAGCTCTTTAGGGACTGTGGAAAGGAGGATGTTCTTGTCATAGGTGTCCTTGACCTGGCCATTCTGAGATGCTGGGGTTGGACAAGCCCAGTGTTAGACCATGTAGTAGTTTCTGACGGCTGCCTTAGCAAGTTACCCCAAACTGGGTGACTTATGTGTGCGGGGGGGTACTTTTTCCAGTTCTTAGCTGAGACCCCTTATAATAAAAGATTAAAAGGAGAAAAACAAGTTTATTAACCTTTATACCTCATGGATACGTGAGAGGTACACATGGGGTAAAAATGAGTAATTGTAAGAGGTAGTTGAGAATTCAGGCTTAAACATGTTAATAGGGAAAGGGAGGGGAGTGTAGGTCTCTTAGGGAAGAATAAGTGATTTTTAGGAAAGATGAATGGGCCCTTTGAAGAATAGATGGGTTTTTGTTTGTTTTGTCAGAGTTTGGGTGTGGTGTTGACTTCTAGTCTCCTTTCTTGAATGAGTCAATCTTCCGTGGTTGATAAAACTCCTGGGGAGGGGATTTATACAATTGAATTTATTTTGGATAATTTGTTTTTAGGCAGATGAGTGGTGTTGACAGAAAGCCTCTTCTTGTATTTACTGTTTTTCACCTGCCTATAGCCTATAGCTCAAGTACACCAAAGTAGCATATTTTGGGGCGGCATATTTTGCTGCCTTTCATTCACAACAACAGAAATTTACTCTCTCACAGTTCTGGGGGCTTAGAAGTCCCAAATCAGGGTATTGGCAGAGCCATGCTCCCCCCAAAGGCTCTAGGGAAGAATCATTCCTTTCCTCTTCTTGTGGCCACCTCACTCCAAACCTATATCTCTGTCTTCATATGGACTCACCTTCTCCTTGTCTTCTCTTCTGGCTCTTAACAAGGGCACTTCTCATTGGATTTAAGACCTGCCCATGTAATCTGGGATGATTGCTTCTCAGTATCGGCAATATCAAGATGTAAATCTACAACCTTTTTCCAAATCTGGTCACATTCACAGGTTTCAGGGATTACGACACGGCCATATCTTTTTTGGGGGTCACTATTCAACCATTACAGGCTAGAGGTTGGGTCTGTGTCCTTATGGGAGGACCAGAGGGTCTGCTGTAACATTGTCCTCTGTACCCCAAAGTCATGGACCCTTGTGGCTGGGCATCTCTGGCCTGACCTGTCTGGGTCTAAAGCCTCAGCTCTTTCTAGGAGAGGCCAAAAGATTGAGACAGTTTCTTCCAGAGGCAGAAACATGAGCCCTGGGGCGCCTGGGTGGCTCAGTCGTTGAGCGTCCGCCTTCGGCTCGGGTCGTGATCCCGGGGTCCCGGGATCGAGCCCTGCATCGGGCTCCCTGCTCGGCAGGAAGCTGCTTCTCCCTCTCTCACTCCCCCTGCTTGTGTTCCCTCTCTCGCTGTGTCTCTCTCTCTGTCAAATAAATAAATAAAATCTTTAAAAAAAAAAAGAAAGAAAGAAACATGAGCCCAAGCATTTGGTGCCCAGGATTGCTAGGACGTTAGGATTGCCGTCTCAGGCACACTGTAGTGCCCAGACTTTCTTGAAGGGGTAGCATCTGGAGTTCCTCTGTGAGGTTGGTACAGTCTTAAGCCAGAAATCCTTGCTGCTTATGTAAGCGGGTGAACTTCACGATAGTTACTGTAGCTGTAGTTCAATTTTTGTGGTAAAGTGCAATGGCTGTGAACTACAGGACTCTGTGGCCTATGAGAAATCTGGTGATTGTGAGGGTTAGGTGCAGCTGAATTTCTGTTACCAGAATTCCTTATGTAAACACACTACACAGGTAAACGCAAACAGTAGAGTTCAAATAAGAAACTACTCTTGGTCATGGTGGAGGTCAGTTGTGGGCTATATTTCAGAGTTAACAATCAAGCTAAAGAGAGTCCCTCCTGGCTTTAAAGCTACTGTTGATGGAACAATAATAACGTGTGAGTTGCTTTTCCTTTCTGCTTTCTTCAGGTCAAAGCACTGTTAAATTCTTTGCTGATAATTGTTCTCTTCCTTCTGTCTGCCCGACATTCCTTCTTCCTGTGGGATTCCCCCTTTTCTTCGCTCTTCTCAAGACTCCACTGCTATTAAAAATGTTAACAGGATTCCCCTGTTGATAAGAACTTGTTTCCAAAGTGATTTCAAAGTGGTTCCATCCAAAACCTTAGGTGGTTTTTGCAGATTGATCTTCTTGGACCGCTCTCCTCCTTTGCCTCCCATGGGGAAGGGTGCCAGACTATTACTTGGCTCTCTTCCAAGTGTGTCAACAGCCAGTTGGTTTCTAGTTCACCAAGAGCAGAATAATCTTGGGTAAGCATGGCCGTTGGAAAAAAGCAAATATTGGTCTTGGCAATTGTAGTCTCTCAAGTGTTTGGCCCCTCGTGTTAGTGGACAAAAGAGAGTTACACTAGAGAATGTGGCATCAGATATCACATCTGGTTAAAGAATATTGGTAGAAATATATAAAAGATTTGTAAAAGATCATGTCAGTTCTTTATCTTTTTCTCCCCCGTCCCTCTTTGTCTCCCTGTCTCTTTCTCCCCTTCCTTGCCTCTCTGAACAAGTTTGAAAATTCCTTTAACACTTAATGCTACTTGCTTAAGCCAAGTCTTCTCAACTTTAACTTACTGACATTTTTTTAGGCTAGATAATTCTTCGTTGTGTGGGGCTCTTCTGTGTGTTGCAGCATGTGGAACAGTGATCTTGGTTTCTAACCATCAGATGCCACTAGTACCCCTCCCCAGTTGTGACAACCAGGTATTTTTCCAAACCATGCCAGCATTTCCCGAGGGCCGGTTACCCATGGCTGAAAACCACTGGCTTAAGACCATTCTTCCCAAAGTGGTAGCATAAGATGTCTTGAGTTTGGTGATGGAAGGGTGTCTGGATGTAGGGAGGAGTGGTGGCGGGCGTCCGTTGGCGGTTACTTCTTGAGAGTCCCCTTCGAACCTAGCTGTCCTCAATATGATCATGATGTGGGTCTCACAGAAGTGAGGGCTGTTGGTGATTATCAAATCACCATTATTTGCTATTAACTTTTAGAGCAGGTATTACCTATTTTTTGCCCCTGGATTATTGCCATTTTTCTGGTGGTTTTAAAACGGGGAGGCCAGTCACAATGATAGTGCTCCAGAGATGGGCCTGACACTTGGCACCTTTCCATTGCTTAATTCCTCAACTGGGCAACAAAGCATGACAGGAGTCTATTGCCCATCATGCCTGTGAATCAGTCATACTTACTTCATGTCATCAGAGGGGAAGGTGCCAAATTTTGATGTCAAGGTGACACACTGATTGGGCAGATGTAGTCCCTGGACCTTCTCAGGCGTCACTGCATGTATGTACAGCCAGCAAGTCTTGCTTCTTTAGAAAATTTGAAATACTCTATCTCAATGGAACTGTTACAGGAACTACCTTTAAAGCCTGAAGCATCTTCATCACACTTTCAGAGTTTGGAGTTTGTTGCAGAAATGTCATTGTCCTAACACAATTAGGTGAAAGACAGTGTACTGTACCTTCGTGTGTCGCCTCCAGTTTGTTTTTTAATTGGAAATGGCAGACATCTGCCAAGGTAGGAAGAACAGTGCGAGCCCCCACGTACACATCACCCAGTTCCCATGGTTAATACATGATTGATTTTGTTTTGTCAAGAACCCCTCCTTCTCCACTCGATTATTTTGAAGTAAACCCTCCACCTAGCATTTCGTCTGTGTACATGTATGTATGTTTCAGTATGCAACTCTAAAAGGTGGAGGTTCTTTTCGGAAGTGTAATTATTATCCCTAAAAATACATGAACTAGTTTTAAACCTAAAAATGTTTAATACTAAATGTCTATCCGTTTGGTTGATAAGTCGCTCAGGTCTCTTGCAGTCTACTCTGTATCCCTCTCCATTGAATCACAGTGTCCCAGGGCAGGACAGGGACTGGGCTGTCTTTCATTCTCTTTGTGTCCTCATGTACTAAAGTGTAGAGATGCCGCAGCTGTTGCCTGGCACTTGGTAGGAACCTAACAGGTACCTCTTTTGCTTCTAGTTCTGTAAGTTAGGTTCTTCCTTCTGGGTTCTTGGGCTTAACATGATACAGAACCCTTTTCTCAGAAGAAATGCTCAGCTTGCAGGTGCTTTCTGTTGTCTGGAAGCTCTTCCCCACATGTGTGCCCTTAGGTGGGCTGCTGACAGCACCCCCCTCAAAAATGAAAACTTTTTACCCCCCTCTCTGCCAGACTTTTCATGCCAGAATATGTGGTACCAGCCAGAGGTCTGGAAGTACATGAAAGGTTAGTATCTGCTGACTGTACATTCTGTCAGTGGCCAAACTGCACCCAAATGCTGCTTCCCAGTGCTTTCGTTCGAGGCTACTTTCCCTGCCCCAGCCTCTCCTGCCCTGTGGGCCACCCGACTCCCTGCTGCCACCTCACAGCTGCCCTCCCGATGTGTCCATCCACTCCTCCTGCGCCTTTCTCTGTCTTGGCCCGGTGGCTGCTCCTTAGCCATGTGCGTCTCTCCTGGCCAGCCCTGGCTTCATCAAGAAGCTGCTCCCTTAACTCCGAGGGGTATTCGTTATTAACCGTCTGTACTGATGAGGACACTGAGGCTTGGAGGGAAAGTGGCTGCCCAGGGTCCTAGACGGCTGCTTAGTGCCAGCACTGGGGAGGAGCGCAGCTGCCTGGCTCCCTGCTCTGGTCATCAGCCTCAGGTCTGAGCTACCAGCAGGACGCAGCCTTGCTAGGAGCCCCTCCGTTGGCTGGAGCCAGGGCTAAGGAGCTAGTGTTGAGACCAAATGTAACGGAAGTGACTGCTAGTCTGTCAGTTGCTCAAAACCCTCTGTACATGGTCGGTGCCTACGGATTGGCTCCTTACCTATGAGTTTTTAGCTTTTAATCTCCACTTGGTTTTTAAGAAACACTTTAATTTTCACCTGTGGGGAGAAAACACTTGACATTTGTGCTTCGTTGAGGTGTAACCATTCCACGTATGAACTTGAATTTGTATATAATTGAATATTTCTGAAATTGGGACCCATCACCACTGGATTATAGCAGCACCATGTGGTTTATAATCCATGGCATATAATTGAAGAAAGAGGGCATTGTAATTGTAGATGTACAAATATGACTGTGTTACAGATCCTCATCTGAGCTATGTCATGGAAATTGTTCTGTTTTACTCACTGTCCCCTAAGTGGTAGTTTCTCTTCCCTAAAAACAGAGCCCCAGCTCCCTTCCCGCTTGTGCTTCCTTCTGCCCCCAACTCTTAAACGTGGAGAATGAGATGACCAGGAAATTGGGGATTCTGGTGAGTAGGTTTAGTATTTCTGAAATGAAGGGTCAGTTAATTTATAATTTGTTTTGGACTGACCTACTTCTGCAAAATGCAATAAAAATGAAATATTTGAGAAAAATACAAAATAGAAGCATTTTTTAATCACATTTAGCCAACATGAATTGTTAAATTGCTATAATAGTTTCCAAATGTTTACTCTCCATTTCTGTACTTACTGCAGACCAGTCACACACTGGTGGTGGGCAGACCACCCTTTGGGTAACATTGGGCTAGATAATGGATACTTAGTTCCTCTATTTCCATGGAGTCATGGAAAAAAGAAAAAAGGTCCAACTTACTCTGATCCCTGCTGACCATTAGGAAAACATAACTGGCAAGCACCCTGAAGTCCACTGACCTTCAGAGGTCAGGCATAATGTTTGACTTTTCCTTTAAAAAAGAAAATCAGGGGCACCTGGGTGGCACAGTTGGTTGAACATCTGACTCTTGGTTTCCGTTCAGATCGTGATCTCAAGGTCCTGGGATGGAGCCCCGAGTTGGGCTATACACTTAGTGTGGAGTCTCCTTGGGATTCTCTCTCCCTCTCCCTTCTGCCCCTCCTTCCCCGCCCCCCCCTCCCCCCCACTCAGGCACTCTCTCTCTTTAAAATAAATAAAACTTAAAAAAAAAATCAGGGGCGCCTGGGTGGTTCAGTCGTTGGGCATCTGCCTTCGGCTCAGATCATGATCCCAGGGTCCTGGGATCGAGGCCTGCATCGGGCTCCCTGCTCGGCGGGAGGTCTGCTTCTCCCTCTCCCACTCCCCCTGCTTGTGTTCCCTCTCTCGCTGTATCTCTCTCTGTCAAATGAATAAATAAAATCTTAAAAAAAAAAAAAAAGTCAGTGTTCAGTACTCAGTTAAATCAGACGTTCATGATTTCATCCCCTGTAAACGAGTAGAAGGCAGGTGAGTGGCTCTCCTGGTTTATGGAAGATGCTCAGCCCTCCCTTGTCTAAGAGTAGAAATGTGGGTCTGTATTTTTTTCTCAGCTGCATAAAGTGTAATTCTAATACCCAAGGTCATAACAGCCAGAAGAAATGTTATCATATTCCGATTGTGAGATAAAAAAATATGGACTGGGAATTGCTTTTTAAATAGCACAGCATTTAAATATTTTGATTCTCATTCTGAAGGGGTCTATCTGATGATTAAGTGGTATTTTATGCTCAAGGTAGCTGTAATGGTCTTACTGGAACACTCAAATATTCAAATCTTAATGGGAATTGGCAGGAACCATTAGGGGAAGCATACAAGATAATCAAAAACAAGTCCAAGTGAATTAACTTTAGCTTTAGGGTTATATTCAAGTAACTCTAGTTAGGCTGGGTTAACCTGAAACATATTTATGCCATTATGAAAAGGAATTAGAATCTAGAGAAGCACTGTACTAGAAAGGAGACTTAAAATTTTAGATTTTCTTTTTTTTTAAATTTTATTTATTTTTTAAAAGATTATTTATTTATTTATTTGATGGAGAGGGAGCGCCAGCACAAGCAGGGGGAGCAGCAGAGGGAGAGGGAGAAGCAGGCTTCCCCGCTGAGCAGGGAGCCCGACGTGGGGCTCGATCTCAGACCCTGAGATCATGACCTGAGCCAAAGGCAGAGGCTTGGCCGACTGAGCCACCCAGGTGCCCCAGAATTTTAGATTTTTCTAATGGCTACATTTTAAAAAGGTGAAATTAAATATATTTTATTTAACCCAGTACATCAAAATGTTAACATTTCAAAAGACATAAAAATTATTGATGAAGTATTTTTCTTCTTTGTACTAAGCCTTCCAAATCTCTGGACTTAACACTTACTGCACACGCTGATACAGAGTAGGTACACGTCCAGTGCTCCCCAGCTTTGTGTGGCTAGTAGCCATAATACTGGGTAGTGCAGATACGGAGAATCAAAGTCCACCGTGAGGTACACAACTTGCACAAATGCCCTGAGTAGTTTTATATTTGAATTACGAGTTGGTCCAAAATAATTTTTTAATGATTTTAGTTACCTTAGAGGGGACCACAGTGGATGCTCTGGGGAGTCTTCCTTCCCCAAAGGCCTCTGGCCACCTGCATCAGTGATTTTTAACAGATCAGTTCTGTGGGTAGACTGGTTATCTCACCTCAGGGCAGGGGAGGAAGCATGAGAATTGCTTTTACTGATTCCCTACGGGTAGAGACAAGAGACTCAAGCAGGGTTCTACTTCTTTTTTGTTGTTGTTGTTTTTTTTTTTTTTTTAAATTTCAAGAGATTGAGGAAGAAGAAGAATGGAAAGTTTGTTGTTTTTTTTTTTTTAAAATATAAGGGTATTATGGAAGAAACTTGGTTCTAGAGAAGACTTTGCTACTAGAATATGTATTTGTTCTTTTTCACCAAGAGCAAGTAAAGGCTAAGTTACTCCGGTTAGTGGAGCCATTGCTGGGAATGACAGAGAAACATATAAAAGTAGAAAGTCCTAGTTATGCCCAAGCAGACGACCTGGAGCATCAGAGACCTCACGTCCTGAGTTTCCTCCTTGGGAGCAGGGATCTCTGGGCAGAGAGTTGTGGGGCGGGGGGGAGGTCCTGTCCACGCTCACCCAGCCAGCTCCTGTAGTGCCAGGATTCCTAACTCGGGCCTGTTGAGTCCCTATTAGGTCATCCGGGTCTTGCTGTGTGCAACAGGGAACGGGGTGGCTCTAACTCAGATAGGCATAAGTTTAATTTTTTTCTTTTTTAAAGATTTTATTTATTTATTTATAGGACAGAGAGAGACACAGTGAGAGAGGGAACACAAGCAGGGGAAGTGGGAGAGGGAGAAGCAGGCTTCCCGCTGAGCAGGGAACCCAATGCGGGGCTTGATCCCAGGACCCTGGGATCATGACCTGAGCCGAAGGCAGATGTTTAACGACTGAGCCACCCAGGCGCCCCAGTTTAAATTTTTTCTAAGTGACAACAGCTTTCTTCATTTTCTGATGAAAAATACTCGTTTTATAAAACTGTTAGGATGAAATGTATGGTATTTGGTATTTGCCTCAAATGAATGGCCAGTGAGGGTGATTGGCACAGAGCGGGGAGAGGCTCTGGATGAAATGACTGCCCGTGAATTGGTAACCGTGGAATCAGAAGGATGTGGACTTAGGGGTTCGTTAAAATATTCCCTTTACTTCATGGGTGTTTGAACTTTTTAGCAGGAACTCTTAAGTATTTACATGGTGCGTGAAGTTTTAAAGAAAATATCTGAAACTCCATCACTCAGAAATAACTGCCCTTAATTTGAAGCCATTATTTGAAAACCACATACTATAATTACGAATGGTGAAAATGTCCCGAAAGGAATACAGGAAAGCGGTGGGTCCTTGTTTTCTTTTGTTTTAAAGATTTTATTTTTAAGTAATCTCTACACCCGTGGTGGGGCCTGAACTTACAACCCCGAGGTCAAGAGTTGCACGCTCCACTGACTGAGCCAGCCAAGCCTCCTGTGAGTCTTCATTCTTGCTCTGAGATTTTATGCCAGTTATATAGCCGGGAGGTCACACATGGGAAGAAGAAAGTTGGTATTTATTACAGGCATGTTTGCCCTGGCCTTATGCTTCTGTGGTCCTTGGGTTGGCTTGTGAGGGACGTTTTCCTCTCTGCCTTTTGCACAGGAGTGAGGTGAGGCTCAGAGGACCCACACTGCCCATGTTGACCCTGCAGGAGTGTAAAGGAACCAGTATGCCACGGGCCCTGGTGACCCAGCACCAGGCTCTGCACTGAGCACTGGAGTATACCTTACCTGACATAGTCGTAGAACCCTGTAGAACCTGTATTAGAATGAATACAACATGATGTAATGAATCGCCAAATTACACAGAGAAATCTACAAGATCCCTGGAAATTGAGAGGACAGCAAGAGTAGGGGGACCCTACTAATATGTAAAGAATCTGGCCAGATGAGGAAAGATAAGAGGAATTTAATTTTTGAAAAATTTGTCAGGTGGCAATTCATGAAGACCCAAGTGCACATAGTAGGAGATGTTAGGGCAGCAAAAGTGCTTTTGAAAGATGAAGTTTGAGGGATACCATAGCTACTAATCAGAGCCAAGTGATGATATGTTCTTACTTATAAAAAATAAGTGTCCCTGATTTTCACATTGTGTATACCTGAGTAGCTAGTTTGTACTTGATGAGCCAAACCATCCTTCCAAATGACCCAATGTTCTTGTTTGTGGTCCTTATTTTATGTTGCCCAGAGGCTGATGAAATTTCACAGTGCACCTTGATTCTTGCCATTGCTTTTATGTTGTCATATGTTGGCTAATGGCACCCAGGCAACCATGCATTGAGGGCTGGAGGAATGAGCCATTCTGTGCGTTTGTGGGAGTTCAACATGTCTCCTAAATAGGATGCCCATTCCTTCTCCTGGGTGCAGGCTTGGGATATTCTATTACAGTTGATGAGTTTTCCACTGCTGAGGAAAACCAGATGGCTTACCAATTGAAGAAGTGACATTTTCTCGTCTCGTCCTTTAGTTGAGTTGTTACACTACAGAAGCAGTTCTTAAGGTGCTAGTATGGGCGAATAGCCCTCAAATTAGAGGCTGAGGTGGCAGTGGGAATAAAAATAAGGAGGTTACAGCTACTTAGGGTCAGTTCTAGCAGGTTAGAACACTGCCCGGGCAGCCCCTGCTCAACCTCACTACTCTGTTACGTACAAGTGATGTAGAGGCGGCCCCTGGATTCTTCATCACTGTTTCTAATGCCCAACCCCCCTTGTCTCACCCTCGCTCTGTCCCTGGGCTCTTCCCTACGGTGGTGAGGGCCCCTCTAGGTATTTCCCTGGCTTTGGTGCCTCAGGGGTGGGGGTGGTATATGGAGAACCAACACCTCACCTTCCTTTCTTGCTTTAAAAAAAATTTTTTTTAATGTTAATTTTTTTTTTTTTTTAGAGCACTTTTAGGTTCATAGCAAATGGAGCAGAAAGTATGCAGTTTCCATATACCCACTCACCACACACGTACACAGCCTCCCCAACTACCAGCATCCCTTACCAAAGGGTACGTTTGTTAGAATCAGTGAACCTTTGTGGACACATCATAATCACCCAAAGTCCATACTTCACATTAGGGTTCACTGTTGTACATCAGACATGTGTTGTACATTCTGTGAGCTCTGACAAATGTATAATGACATGTATCCACTATTACAGTATCATACGGAGTAGTTTCACTGCCCTAAAAACTCTATTCCATCTATTCATCCCTCCCTCTCTCCAGTCTCTGGCAACCACTGGTCTCTTTACTCCATAGTTGTACCTTTTCTGGAATGTCCTATGGTTGGAATCCTATAGTACGTAGCCTTTTCACATTGGCTTTCCACTTAGTAACATGCATTTAAGTTTCCTCTGAGTCTTTTTCATGGCTGATAGCTCATTTCCTTTTAGTGCCAAATAATATTCCACCGAACGGTTGTCCCTTTGTGGTATCTTCACTGCAGCTTTTAGCCCCACCTTTCTAAGACATGCTCAGGTAGTCGATGATAACATTTGCCTCTTCTTGTACCTCTAGTTCCACTGTTGGTATTCGGCGTGGCTTCGTGCTCTCCCACAGAGTCCAAGTTGGAGTGACTGAGAAGACAGATTTGCTTTAGGGGTTAGGGATGAGATCATAGCTTGTAGAGGGTTATTTTTTTGTCCTGTTCTCTAATCATTGAACCTCCTAAAACCTTTGTTTGCTTTTGAGATAGGAAAGAGGGAATAAATAATAATGATATAGTTCCCTAATTAACACTGGGCCAAATAGGAGAGAAGCTTACTCAAAGGTTTGTGGCAGAAGAGTGAGACCTCAGCCAATCCCTGGGATTAAAAAAGGAAAAGGGGGCTTTAACTGGGACCTTGACTTTGAGGTCCAGGGGTGGAGGGTGATCATAGAACAAGGCAGCCCCTTCTCTTCTGTACATGTATGCACGTTCACACATACCTAGGCACACACACGTTCAGACACCTGACCCAATCCTGACTGTTTGGCTGTACCCCAGCCTTTTAAAGCCCCCTACTCCAGTGTCTTGGAGTTATTAATACAAGATATATTTGATATGTGAGTACTTAATGTGTGTTAGGAACTATGCTCTAGCCGAGGCTAGGACTATGGAGGAAGCCACAGTTCTTGCTTCTAAGAGCTCACAATCTAGTGGGGGACTATATACACTTAAATAGATGATTTCAACGTAACATGGTTAAGTGCAGAGAGAGAGTTGTGGTTGATGAAGTCTCCCCAGAGTAGGTGAAACTTGTTGGGCAGCCAGGTGAATAGCAGTGTGGGGAGCATATTTTAGGCATGGGAGGCTGGGGGTCAAGGGTCACCTCAGGGGAAGCAGCTTAGAGGGTGAAGGGTTTGAGAAGGAGCACCGACTTTCAGGACAGGTAAGGTGGGAGGTGAGGAAGTAGGCCCTCGAGGTCCCTGCAGCCTGGGAGCTGAGGACACAACTCAAATGCTTGTCCCAGCTGGTTTAGTCTGGGGCTGGGGGAGAGCTGGCTTGCAGGGGGCATGCAGGACTGCCACAATAGATGGGAACACAGCCCAGCTAAGATTGGGAACTGCCATAGGAAAACCCTGGCCATGAACGGCTCTGTAGCAGAAATGGGAGTAGGGAAGGGTCTAATCGATTTAATTTTTGGAGTGACCAAGGAGGAACTAGAGCAGTATTTCCCAGCTCTTTTCTTCCCTCTTCCTTAAAGAAAAAAACACAGTTGTTAGAAATTTTTCTAAAATGCCTTCACCGATTTTGTCATAGTGAATTGAGTTTGGCAAAAATGTTGAAGTTCTTATTTGTTCATTTGAAGGTATTGTAACATCCCAGGGTTATTGTAAACATTATGTTCAGAACCTTGAAATTAATAACAGGATATTTCTTGATGTCTGTATTCCATGCTCAGTTGCTTTTTTTCAGCAAATTGGTGATAAAAGCTTTTTGGTGTGTGGTTACAGCCTTCTGAAAGATAAATGTGTTTGTTCTTCCTTTCCGCAAAGGAGACTCTCTTCATAGCTCTGATTAATTGGAATTCCTAGTCATTTGAATGTTAGTTAATTGGGCTTTTATTGAGAACAATTGGCTGTAACCATATACTGAATGCGATAGTCTAGAGACAAAAATTTTCTTCTAACCCAAAAGCCATAAGGAAAAATATATTTTTTGAGGGGGGTGCAGGACACGATGGTGGAAATGAAGTGGGGGAAGATAAAACATTTTGAGAAAAAGAAATAGGAAGTTTGAGCATTTTAGAGTCAATCTAAATGTACAATGCATATTTTGGCCAGTTGATAAAGTGGTGAGTTAATGATACACTTACATGAGCTCTCTTACTTATTGCTCTCTTCACGTAGTCCAATATTGGCGGGGCACCTTTGTACCCACACTGCTCAAGGGCTGGGGGATAGCCCTGCACCAAATACAGTCCCTGTTCCCATGAACCCCACGTTCTAGTTACTCAGATTATTAATTTCATCTGATTCTAAGTGTCTGTAAATTTGTGAGAGAAGAGGAACAGGGAATTACAGAACAAGAAGGAATTCATGGCATCTCTCAAGTTTTTCTCTGTCTGATAAGTGTAGAAGAGGGAGTGAGGCAACTGGTATAATCCTAGCACCTCTCCAGTCCTCATGGTAAACACGTGTTTCCCCGGGCTTTGCCTTAACACTGTTTGCATCATTAACTGATCCTTTAGGGGCACTGAGCTTAGTCATGCAATTGTGAATGTAGTAGGGCAGAGTGAGCCTTCAATAATCATTTGCATAAAAATCTAATTAAAACATTTTCCTGACTGTTGTGTGAGGCACTTGTCGCAGGACATGGACCTCAGGAGTAGAGGAGTCTGTGTACAAATGAGGTTGGAGCTACTTATTCATGATCAATATTAGCATCTTAAGGGGTCCAGAATGTTCTGCATTGGAGAAACTCTTTAATGTTGTTTAAACCAGCCTTTCCCACATTTATACCAAGAATCTTTTTTTTTTTTTTTTTTGCATGTAACACCCCTGACTTCCTAGTTTGCTGGAATACTGCTTTGAGAGGAATGCAGAGATTTCTGGAGCTTTTCTCTTTGCCCTGCATAGAACAAGGTAGCTTATCATTTCTCATCTTTGAAGGCCTTGGGCATTGATGCCTTGAGCTTGTGCTTTGTTGAGTTTTTGTTTTGTTTTGTTTTAAGATTTTATTTATTTACTTGACAGAGAGAGGGGGGTTGAGTTTCTTTTGACCCCAGCACCCAGCCTCTAGCGGGAAAGTCAGCAGGGAGGAGGCCATGAAAACAAAATGGGGCATTTCACCTTTGGAGTCAGATACCTTCTGACAGCAGAGCTGTTTATAAACATTGAGCTGTACTGAGACTGGAAAACTTCTCATAGTTTCAGAAAAAAGCAGGACAAATCCTTGGCAAGTGGTAGGTGTTACAGAACATGGGGAGAATTTTGTTTTCAAAATTTCTCTTTACTCTTTGTCTCTTCCTGTCTTTATTTTAGGGCTCCTGAAGAACTATTTGGTTTATTTGCTTCTTGGATTTTGTTTTGAGGAATTAGTAATAATATGTGTCCAGTGTTAGTGCTAACTTCACGCTCAAAGTAATACAGTTGACTTATGAACAACACTGGGGTTAAAGTTGACACCCCCGCCCCCCAGTCAAAAATCTGCATGTGACTTTTGACTCTTCCCAAATTTAACTACTGATGTAGCCTACTGTTGACATGAACAGTCAGGACATAGTTTGTATGTTATATGTATTATATACTATGCCCTTACAGTAAAGTAAGCTAGAGAAAAGAAAATCATAAGAGCAAATACACTTACAGTACTTTACTGTATAAAAAAAAAAAATCCACATATAAGTGGACCCATACAGTTCAAACCCACGTTGTTCAAGGGTCAACTGTATACCTTTCTCATCTTCAGCTAAATTTAGATTTTCTCTGCTTTGCTTGGTGTTATGTTACAAAAGCACTTTTGTTAACTTTGGACAGTAAAAATATCGAAATGTGTTCATATTGGCCCATCTCCTGATTTTTAGGCTCATGTAGATGGTGTTAGGGCAAAGCTTGTGTGTATTGTTACACTATGCCCTGTCTTTTATTTTTTTTTTTTTTAAGATTTATTTATTAGAGAGAGAGAGAGAGCATGCATGAGCGGGAGGGCCAAAGGAGAGGGAGAGAGAATCCCAAGCGGACTCTAAGCTGAGCATGGAGCCTGACGTGGGGCTCCATCTCAGGACCCTAAGATCTCGACCTGAGCCAAAACCAAGAGTTGGACGTTCAACCAGCTGAGACATCCAGGCGCCCCACTATACCGTCTTTTTTTTTTTTTTTAATTTTATTATGTTATGTTAATCACCATACATTACATCATTAGTTTTTTTTTTTTTAAAGATTTTATTTATTTATTTGACAGAGAGAGAGATAGCAAGAGCAGGAACACAAGCAGGGGGCGTGGGAGAGGGAGAAGCAGGCTTCCCGCGGAGCAGGGAGCCCAACGCCGTGGGGCTCGATCCCAGGACCCTGGGATCATGACCTGAGCCGAAGGCAGACGCTTAACGACTGAGCCACCCAGGCGCCCCATCATTAGTTTTTGATGTAGTGTTCCATGATTCATTCATTGTTTGCGTATAACACCCAGTGCTCCATTCAATACCCCGTATTTTAGTGAAATGTTAGGGCAGAGGTGTTCTTAGCTGCTTCGGATATGTACCAATAGCGAGATTCCTGCCACAAGCCTTGTGAAGGCCCTTTATGGCTAGAAACCTTCTTGCCTCCTCAGATCCCCCTTCCCCTTGGCCCCACACTGCTATGTGGATTATGCTGAGTGAAATGTGGAAAACAAGTGTCCATAAAACCCTCAGAGTGAAAAAATACCTTGTATGGTCTCAGTCAGATTACTTAATACGAGTTTTGTTTCTTCAGTGCTGTTAAGATGATAAGTGGATGTACCATTTTGGGGGCACTTTGCTCTAAGGCACTGAGTTAAGAACTTTATATATTCTCATTTTTTTAAAGATTTTATTTGACAGAGAGCACAAGTGGTAGGGGGAGGGTCAGAGGGAGAAGCAGACTCCCCACTGAGCAGGGAGCCCGACGCGGGGCTCGATCCCAGGATCCTGGGATCATGGCCTGAGCCGAAGGCAGACGCTTAACTGACTGAGCCACCCAGGAGCCCCTATACATTCTCATTTCATTTCTGTGTCTGAAATATCGAAGTATTACTATATCTGCTCTGGTGATGAGTGACCAAGGACTCTTGAGAGGTGTGTTGAAGCTTCTTGGAGCAAGGAGCACGTGGTCCAGGATACAAAAGCACTTAAGTCCAGTCATAATGTCCTGCTGGTGGTGACAAGTCAGTAGCTTTTGCCGCCTTTTGGTCACATCTACCTGTGCCTCTCTCAAAATGCTCAGAAAAGGTACAACGTGGGAGCTGCCAAATGATATATTAGATGATGATTCAAAGAAGTCTATTTTAAGGTGGAGGTCCTTAATATTCTTCTGGTACCTTTAAATTAAGTTTCTATTTAATTGGAAGGGTCTTATGCATGTTAAAAATAAGCACTTTTAATAAGTAAGTGTCCTAGGTAGATACATATTCTGTTCCAGAGTTCTTTTAGGAACCTTACTATGATCAGGCAATGAACAATGAGTTTCTACCATGGGCTGTTCCCATCAGTGCTCCCACCAAGTTTGATTCTTGAATATTGCTGATTGCTTTAGATGGACTGTCTTCTTTAATCCTCACAAACAGCTCTTGTGCTGGGCATTATTACAGAGGAGGAAACTGAGGCACAGAGAGGATGAGGCACATCAAGGCCAAGTGACGAGTGAATGACAGATCCAGGATCATTCTCTACCTTTAACCACTGTGCTCCCCTTAATGCAATATTTTGTCTCAAATCCTGATGTGTCTCAGCCTCAGATGTAGACTTGTCTGGCTCCCCATTCCCCTGCCCCCAACTATCCATTTGGAAAGAGGCCTTTGGACTGAGGAGGGGTGAGAAGAAAGAGGCCAGTGGATGGCCCTGGGTGGCCTGTGCGTTTGTCTGAGTTATGCCCTGGAGACACAGATCCTTGGTTAAGGCTCATGATTACTCATTTCTGAAATTGGATAGTGGTTCTTGTCCTTTCGTCTACTTTCTAGGGACATTGTTTTTGGGAGAGAGGGAGCCTCCAGGAGATGGAGAAGGATTAATTAGATTTGTACTTTACATCCAACACACCTGTAAAGGGATTTGTATGTCTACAAGGGATTATAGCTTTTTAACCAGGTTTATAATTTTGGTATTAGGAGGATTCTATGCATTATGTGGAACTTCTCAACCTTTAAAAATAGGGCAATGAGAAGAATAAATTTGTTTGCTGGAGATAAATTGAACATAATGGTCCCATTATGGGAAAACATTACTGTATTTTATAGTCTAAAAGAAAAAAAAAAGGCTTTTCATAGATAAACATAATCCAATAAAAATAAATCAGTGAGGTGGTTAAAACATTATAGTGGAGGAGGGGCGCCTGGGTAGCTCAGTTGGTTAAGCGTCTGCCTTCGGCTCAGGTCATGATCTCAGGGTCCTGGGATCCAGCCCCACATCGGGCTCCCTGCTCTGCAGGAGGCCTGCTTCTCCCTCTCCCACTCCCCCTGCTTGTGTTCCCTCTCTTGCTGTGTCTCTCTCTGTCAAATAAATAAATAAAATCTTTAAAAAAAAAATTATAGTGGAGGATATTTTAACCATAGAAATGGCCCATCTGGACAAGTATGTCCCATTTGTTTTTATTCTTATTCAAATAGTCTTTTCATCAGTTCTCTTATCAGTCAGGAATGAATCTACCTGTCTCTTGAAAGAGTTTTGCCTTTGTTCTACTAGCTTTGAGTCTCGTGCTTCAGTTTCTTCAGCTGTAGGTCATAAACATTACATGACATTGTATGTGATAAATCTTCATTCTTGTGATTACACGGTTTACTGAACTATTTTCAAATGGGATGGGATGATTGAGAAGATGGAAAATAAAAAGCAGCGCTGTATTATGTGGTACTCATTTGGTCACAAGTAACCAACTAAATTGAGCTGCTTACCTTCAAAAGGGGGGGGGCATTTATAATAAGGATACACGTGTGTCTTAGAAACCCAAATGCCAAGGCGGGGTGGCTCTGGGGAATGAACAGGAGCTGGAGATGAGGAAGGGAACTCTAGTCAGGGTTCATTACAAGCACATTTGTGATACAAATTCACTAGCTGGAGAGAAAAACTGACAAAAAGCAAGTAGAAATCTATGTAGTGTAACACTTGACACTTGAGCATGGGATTTCAATACGGCTCCATTGTATTCTTTGGAAAAATCATGCTCATTATAAGAAATTCAAACAGTATTAGAAGTGAAAATCCTCTGAAATGTCAATAATCAGGGGTAATTGTAACTGTTTTGATAAACATCCTTCTAGATAAGTCTTAGGACATCTGGGAACATGCACATACAAATGGAATCACGGTGTGCATGGTCATTTACCTATTTTATTCACGTGGATATCTTTTCATATCAATAAATACAGACCTACCTCTATCATTATTTCCAGTGTCTGTATGGTTTATTTCACATGTCTCCTGTTTGTGAATCTTGAGGACATTGACTTGTTTTCTCTCATAATTACTAATAATGCTATGTATGTCCACCTTTCCGCTTATACAGTTAGTTAACTACTTTGAGTAAATCCTTAGAGGTAGCAATGCTGGATCAAAGAATGTGTCATTTCACACGTGGACAAAGTAAGTGGTGGGTTACATCATGAGCTACGTCTGTAACATTGGCTGTTACCAGTCTTTGACATCTTTATCAGTCTGACAGGTTAAAAAAACCCTCAATTTTCTAAAGGTGTATGTTTTCATTGTTAGTGTAGTTGATTATTTTTTCACATGTTTATTGCTATTATAATTCTTTTCATGGAACGTTTATTGGCTTTGTCCATTTCGAGGGGAGTATTTTCTTACTGCTTAATTTTTTGCTTAATAAGGATAGCAACCTTTATGTGTATGTTGTGTAAATATTTTACCTAGTTTCTTATTTCACCCTTAGATGGAAATATCACCTTTTGTTCTTTGCTTTTATTTTTGACTTAATTTTGCCATTCATAAATTTAAGGTTTTTTTTCATAAATTGGAGATTTTATAAAGGTAGCCAGCCAAATGGCTCAGTCATTTATAGTTTCAGTTTTCGATGTCAGGTTTATTTTTATTTATTTTTTAAAGATTTTATTTTTAAGCAATCTCTGCAGCCAATGTGGGGCTCGAACTCACAACCCCGAGATCAAGAATCGTGCGCTTTACAAACTCAACCAGTCAGGCGCCCCTGATGTCATGTTTAGAAAGGCCTTTTCTGTCTGTATATTATAAAATTACTAGTGTATTCTTCTCGTACTCCTCTGATTCTATTTGGGGTTTATTTTTTCACTGGTAGAGATCTAGACTGTTCTTTCCCTCCTCGATAGCTAACCAGCACCATTTATGAACCAGTCTCACACACCTACCCAGATATGATTCCTTATATACTTGGTGTATTTCATATGAATACTTGGTTCTGTATCTGGCTGTTCCGTTTCATTGATTCACATGCATGTTGTCCCTCAGATACCTGTTTGTTAACTGTGGCTGAGGCATTTTGATTTTTGCAGTTAATGGTGCTGCTTCTCTGCTTCAAATTGGGTTTCCAGGGACTGAGGTGCTAACTGGTCAGTTGTGAATGGCTCAGAGAACTGGGAATGGTTGGGATCAGTTGAAGCAAGAAGGGGCCACGTCACAGACACGTTAGAGAAACTACGTAGGAATAGGGTGAATGAGACAAGAAGAGCTCATATAAGCTAATTTTAAAAAGGACTAAGAGTGCCTGATCTCTGTTTTAAACACTGGGGGTGGGGGCAAGTGGGTGAGGGAATGTATATATGGGGTCTTTGTTTAAATTTGAAACCATTCAGTAGTTCTACCACAGGGAAGGGGGAAAAATGTGTTTTTACCTCTTTGCCAACAGTAACATAATTTTGGTCTTTGAAATAACTGTCTTGGGACCTCAATTCCCTGTTGGTAAAGAAAATTCCCAGCCCATGTGTTGTAGCAGAAATTCATTGTTTCCTGAGTTACTTCCTTTCATGCTTAGTGTGGGGGGAAATGACCAATGTATAGATTGAGATTTTTTTTCTCCAAAAACTGACATCTCTAACATAACTTGATTCCGATGATTTTTATTAGTTTTAGGTATTGGTGTTGGAAGGCTTCTCAGATGCTTTAGGATATCTTCAGGGAAATCAACTCTTTACGTAAACTGAGAATTCAGGTGAGTCCTTGAAAAAAAAATATATCTTCTTATCATTAGCCGCTCCCCTGCATTGATAAAAACATAAGTGTTGAAACATTGTCACTTACACTATCTCATTTGACATTTTCTGAGGCAGGCATGTCGCTGCCGGTCTTGCTACTTGCATTGATGCTTATTTTTTCCACCTAGTAGTTGGATAGGGTGAAGATAGGGGCCTTCAAGACGGGATGAGGAGCTGTGTTTAGCCTCCCTGCATGAATTCTCATTTATTCACACCCGTGGGCTTTATAAACGTTTCATTTTTGAAGTATGGGATAAGGAATTAATGTAGAAAATTGTAGTAGTCTTTGCACCATGAAACTGCTTGGTGGTTCTTGGAGCCCTCCAGGGATGGCACACAATTGCTCTAACATGAGATAAACTTTGGGTATAGGTTATGGCTTTCTCTCTTTGATAGTCCTGGGAGGGGCTGCATGATCCCAAGTAGCCGTGTGTGATGTACCCTCGGCAGGGACAAAGGTGATCTTCTGCAGGTCCTCGGTATGCCTGCATCGACCTTTGACAGGTTAAGAAGGGGTGGTTTATGCCCCTACACTCAAAAACCATATTGTGACACACCAGGCTTACCGGTTCTGTTCCTGACCAGCTGCACAACTAGGGACAGGTTGATCTTTACTGGTTTTCATATACTCATCTGTAAAACGAAGGCTGGCCCAGCCCAGCCTGCTTCTCCCCCTTCCTCTGTTCCTCCCCACTGCTCGTGTTCTCTCTCTCTCTGACAAATAGATAAAATCTTAAAAAATCAATAAACTCGACAGTGTTTTAAGTTGTTGGATAAAAGCGTACAGAATCCTCCCTTCCCACCATTGTGGGCAGCCTCTGGCCAGGTGGTATCTGACAGATAGGTGTGTACCTGAAATGTGGGGACACTGAGAGCTAAGGATGTGGTGGCCTGGATGCCTGACTCCAGGGAGACCAGTGCAAAGATCGTGTGTGAGGAGGGTAGGGCTGGGTAGCGGTGAAGGGTATGGCCAAGAGTTCTGAGCTGAGAGCAGTGGGATCACATGTACCTAGAATGGGGAAGAGGAAGGGAGCTGTCCTGCCCAGGACCCATTTTGTTGTGCATGTTGCCCTTTGAGGACCTACAGGGGGCACCAGGAGGTCCTGTTTGATGAAAGGGCCTGGGCACACTGGGCAGGAAGCACAGCAGACCTAAGGTTTTCCCAGGATTTCAGATCTGAAAGCAGTGTGCCAAGTGCATTCTTTTGCCATGGGTCCATACAGAATGGAAAACTGTACTTTCCATTTACTTCTCCATGGGGTGTAGGGATGTGTATGGGGCGCAGCATGGGTGGAGGACTGAATGACTAGGACAGGAAAATAATGTGGGGAAGGAGCAACAATTACACCTCTTTCAGGATGCCTACATAATCCCGGCTGCTTTGGAAAGTTCTGTGAAATTATACTGTGGCCTACATTGATTGGAACACAGTGGTTCAGTCCTTTGGAATTCCTCCCCCAGAGATTTCTGACTTTCCTTTAACATTCCTATTTTCTGGAAACTTAAATGAAATTTGACAGACTTACCTTGTATTCCCTCCTGTCAACCCAACTCTCTTAGTTTACTGCCTGATTTGTATGGTTCATTTGGGTTGCTTCCTGGGGATATTTATTTCACTGCCCTTTTTAGGGAAAAACTAGATCAAACAACAACAACAGAAACATTTGTCTGAAACGTGTAAGAATATGAGAAATTACCTGAAATCTTGACACTTTGGTGAGTGTCTAAAGTCGTGAATAAATGCTAGCAGGAGCTTTTATTTTGACATAAACCAGAGAGAGGAGAATTGCTTTAAGGGACCTGGGCCTGACTGAGTCTGAATACAACTTAATGAATGAAAAATACAATCAATCAGTCGTGTTCTGAGTATTTCAGAAGGCCAGGCACTGCTGGGTGAGATCTTGTAGGGATGAACAATTAAGAATTGGAGACCGCCATGTTTCCCAGGAAAAAACGTGTGCTTTTAAAGGGTTGTGTGCATGAGAGAGAAGAGAGAGATTGATAAAATGTAGACGGCAAGGGACACATGATAAATGACTTGTTTAGCATTGTACTTAATGACTCGTGATGTATTCTGGGTTTAAGAAAAGAAAAAAGTAATATTCTGAACTTATCTCCATTTTCCCTGCAGGCTTATAAGAAAAATATTTAAAAACCAATTTTAAATGAAAAACATTGTTTTTGGCTCTCTGGGAATTTTGAATTCCCAGGGCTGTTTTCAGAGAGGGTCTTGAATCTATAAAATTCAAAGCAGGATCTACATAGCTCTTTGTCACTCTGTATCAGTCCCTTAAAAGCTATGACATCAGTGAAGGTGCATTCCTGTGCTTATTTTTCTTCATTAAAAATGTAATCTCTTATGCACTTTTGTCTTCCTGCCATCCTCCATTAGCTGGATTCTTTGGATTCCTCTGCTTGTTGGCTGTAGGCACTGCCACTTGCTCACCCCCCTGTGGCTTCCCTGAGTGGCTGGGAGTCCTAATTAGCATCATCCTAATTAGCAGCACATCCTTGATCAGGGTTCCTGGACATGTGCTAGGCTCCTCACTCTGCTCTCTGTGCCTCGTAAATGTTACAGAACAACAATGATTTCCAGATTGTTTTTCATAATTAAACCTAAGAATACATGAGTATAATAGAATATTGCTGTTTCCTTACACTTTTGGCTAATTATGCTCATCAGTTAATTTCTTTCAAAGTTAGGCAGCCATGTGGAGAGCTCAAGATTTGAGGCTTTTCTCAGAATAGATCGGATTTCGTGGATTTAAGCGCTCTGTAATATTTGTGTCTGCATTTAAATAGTCTCCTATTTAATCCTCAACAGAACTCCTATAGAACTCCTCAACAGAACACAAACCTTTAAAAATCCTGAATTTTAGCTGTGAAGTCCCATATTCTGAAGACCTAATATGATCATCAAAGCTGTTCTGTTTGCCACAAATCAGAATTGGACAGCTTTCCAGAACCATTAAATGACTAGTTTACTTGCAGAGTTTAAACATGACTTTAAAATAGAAGTAAGCACACTGTAAGGCCAGCTGCAGTGGTAAAGGTTGAGAAGAACCCTACTGCTATGATCTAAGCAATAGTCTTAGAGAGTATCTTTCATTTAAAACAATATAAGTCAAAGTAATACATGCAAATGGTTAAAAATAGAAAATCCTGCAGAACAGCTTAGAATGAAAAGCAACAAAGGTTTTTTTACCCCACTTCTTCCTTCACTTAGTCTTCCTTTTCAGAAGCAACCACCTTTTTTTTTTTCCTGTAGGTCATTTTCACTTTTGTGACTTCCACATGGATAAATATTATGCTTGCAGCACCAGTTCTCATGTTATCAGTTTTAAGAGCTGTTAATGGTGTCTTGTTGTGATTGCTGATGAGCTCACCCTGACCATCCCTGTTTCCCTTCCTCCCTGCAACTGATTCCCATTTTCAGTCCTATAGCTGCTTCCTCCCTGTACCTCAGAGGCCTTCTCCGTTCTTGTTCTGTCTCCTATATAGGCTGTTTCTTGTTTACCACCCCCCGCCCCCATCCACCTCTCCATTTGGGGCAGCTGTACCTTTGATTTTCCTCAAAGAAAGGATGCAAGGGAGAGAAAGCATGCAAGAGGGAGAGGCAGAGACCCCCACGGAGTGGGTTACCCAACGGGGAGCTCAATCCCACCACCCTGACATCATGACCTGAGTCAAAACCAAGAGTCTGAGGCCTAGTCACCCAGGCGCCCCTGTACCTTTGATTTTCTAGTGCTCAGAGTTGGTAATATTTTGTCGTTAGTGAGGGCTTCCATGATTTTACCTGTGACTCGATTCTGCATGTGAAATCCAGAACAGCATTTACTGTGTTGTGATCAAGGTAGCATCCATTCCTGTCACAGCCCAGTCTGTGGTGAGATTATAGTCCTTCCTCTCTGAGCCTGTTGGCCCCACACCTCTGTGGAGCATGTTTGAACCGATTCTCCCTTTTACGTGACACCAGCCGTCTTGGGCTCAGCCTCAGGTTTGCGTAGCCTCTCAGTCTTCCCATCCTTCCTGGAAACCCGCTTTATGTTTGGAGGTCTTACTCCCACAGCCCCCTGCCCTCCATCTTTCTCCAGAACCATATGATCTCAAGGTATGCTGCCTGCCTCTGAGCAAGTGCCCTCGGCCAGGGAAAGCTGACCACTACGAGTACTGTTGGAATAATAGCTTCAGGCTCTGGTGTCTTTGAAGGGCCAATAAGCTGGTGTTTAAAATTAGCCATCATGTATTGAGGATCTGATGTGTTAGGCATCTAGGTATTTGAAGCCTGGTGTCTGTTGAAATCCTCACACCAGCCCTGTGGGACAGAAGCATCGTCACTGCTTCCGTGAAGAAGTTGAGATCTGGATCAGAGACTCCTCCAAGGCTTCCGCGGGTAAGTGCTTAGATCCTGGGGTGAGTTGGGGGCATAGGTGTGGTTTCATAGGTGAGAAAAGATTTGTCCCTCTCTGCAACATCTTACACCCTTTCCTCAACACACCAGACCTCCCCTCCCTCCCGGCCCCTCCCGAGACAATTGCTGCCCCTCTA
The DNA here is from genome assembly GCF_002201575.2 of Neomonachus schauinslandi. Taxonomy (NCBI): domain Eukaryota; kingdom Metazoa; phylum Chordata; class Mammalia; order Carnivora; family Phocidae; genus Neomonachus; species Neomonachus schauinslandi. Next base: position 101,273,750 of record NC_058411.1, read on the forward strand.
AGAAAAATAGCTCTGCTTAATTCCAGCCCCGTCCTTGCTGTGGGTATACTCCGGGGCCAAGAACTCATTATACAGAATTCTGTGACTGGAAATGGGGCTGTGGTGGTCCTTACCTACTCCGTGTTCCCTTTGTGAATTTGAAGTGAGAAATGGGGCGTCATATATCCTCAACCCTGCTGGGAAGTGGGGAAAAGGTGCTTTGACCCTTTGAGTTGGTCATCTGCTTTATAGGCAGATAGCCCATGGTTGAGCGGGTGGAGTTACTCTAGGTCCCTCTGTTAAGTCGTGGCTTTAATGCCTGCTGCCTAAGTGCAGGTAGCGCTTACTTACCAAACAGACTGACCCATTCAGTTTACGCTCTGAAGTAAGCGGAGAATGAAAGGGAAATCTTTAGAGCAGCACCTAGTTGACTTATGGAAGAGATAGCTGGCCTTAGTGAGGTCCAATCTTGTTTTTTTTTGTTTTTTTTTTTAAAGATTTTATTTATTTATTTGCTAGAGAGAGCATAGGCGAGAGAGAATGAGTGAGAGCACAAGCAGGGGGAGCTGCAGGCAGAGGGAGAAGCAGGCTTCCCGCTGAGCAGGGAGCCCGACGCGGGGCTCGATCCCAGGACCCGGGGATCATGACCTGAGCTGAAGGCAGCCGCCCAACTGACTGAGCCACCTAGGCGCCCCTGAAGTCCAATCTTAATACATAGATCGGGGTCAACATTTACCTTGTTGCAGTGGTCACCAAGAATAATTTCCTACATTAAAATACAGTAGTGATAAGCAGTCCAAGGTTACCCTACTAAGAACTTGGAACAATCTAATTCTGTGTTGGCTATTTGTAATTTTTATATTTATTGATTATAAGGATAGGGTAGGGTGCTAATCAAGTAGGGTTATAATCTGTATGAGACATTTTTGGTTCCATTATACAAAGATCACTAATCTTCAGTCATACAGGTCCCTTGACACTTGTGTGAAAGTGATTTGGGGTGGGGGGCGGGCACCTGCATGCCTCAGTCTGTTAAGCATCTGACTTTGGCTCAGGTCATGATCCCAGGGTCCTGGAATGGAGCCCCGCATCGGGCTCTCTGCTCAGCGGAGAGTCTGCTTCTCCTTCTCCCTCCCTCCCCCGTGCCCCTCTCCCCCCGCTCGTGCTCTCTGGCTCGCTTTCTCAGATGAATAAATAAAAAATCTTTTTAAAAAAAGTTATTTAGGGGTGCCTGGGTGGCTCAGTGGGTTAAGTGTCTGCCTTTGGCTCAGATCATGATCCCAGGGTCCTGGGATTGAGCCCTGCATTAGGCTCCCTGCTCAGCGGGAGCCTGCTTCTCCCTCTCCCTCTGCCCCCTCCCCCCCCCCCCCCCCCGCTTGTGATCTCTCTCTCTCTCTCTGTCAAATAAATAAAATCTTTTAAAAATTATTTAGAGGACCAAATCTATTTGCACAGTTTAAATCTTGATCAAAACTTTCTCCCGGGGCGCCTGGGTGGCTCAGTTGGTTAAGCGACTGCCTTCGGCTCAGGTCGCGATCCTGGAGTCCCGGGATCGAGTCCCGCATCGGGCTCCCTGCTCGGCGGGGAGCCTGCTTCTCCCTCTGACCCTCCCCCTCTCATGTGCTCTCTGTCTCCCATTCTCTCTCTCAGATAAATAAATAAAAAATCTTTTAAAAAAAAAAAAAAACTTTCTCCCATGGTTAGAATGTAGCTTCTAGAAGAGTGGGACAGAACCCAACCCTTCAAAGAGCAGGAGAAGGGAATAAGGTTTCAAATGCTTTTTTTAAATTATCTGATGCTGAATATTCCCCAAATTAGTTACATATTCTTCCATTCATTTACCTCTAAGTAGTGAAAAATGACTCCATCTCCCCTGTAGGAGACCTTTTGGCTCTGGGCATTGGGGTCAAGCAGGATGCTCAATTCATTTTGCTGGCTCTTTGGAAGGTTTGATGCAGGCCTGGGGCATGAGCTGTGTGAAAGTAAGGCCCTTGTCTCCTCTGTTGGCCACTGTTCTCAGGAGTTTGGATTTAGAGGAAGCATATTCAGTGCTCTGAACTAGGGGAGGACAGAAGTAGAAATCGGCCCTGGAGCATCTATAACGATGTGGGCCTTGTTTGTTTGGCCTGCACGTTTCATGGATGCAGAGGCATCTGACAGATAAGCAGAAGGAGATAAGTTCAGAGGAAGGAGATGTTTCTAAGGGGGAAGAGGTGGTTTCCAAGAGAAAGTAGCATTTATTTCTGGGTTAATTGGTTTAAGTTTTGCTACTTCTCGCAGAATAGACTATGAACCACAGTGGGTTAAACAAGATAGAAATTGATGTTTTCTCACCTATAATGAAGTTCTGAGGTGGGGTTGGCAGGGACTTGGACTCCTTGAGGGTGACTAAAATTTCATATCTTTCATGCGGGTAAATGTGTTTTTTCTCTTTTTTCAGGGTATGAAAAGTGAGGGTAAAATTTTAAAATCAGTGCTGGAAGCAAAAATCCCTTATAGACAAAATTGCTCCTGAACGTCCCTTGGGAAGATGTCACATGAGGAGCTGGTATTCTCTCTCCTAGTCATTCCAGCAGAGTGAGCTTTTGTCCCTCTGCAAGAGCTTGTGCTGCTAAGTAGGTGGCGCCTGCGTTTAAGGGCCATGTTGTAAACTATAGAATGACTTCTGGGATCCCGATAGGGCCCCAAGAGAAACTTCCTTCCCTGGGCTTGCTCAGCTGCTGAAAATTCTTGTGTCTCTCCCATGGTCTTTCTGGGGCTTGCTTGCTCACTGAGCAGAGTGGGAGTGGAATTTCCTGCCAGATCGATTATTCATACCTTTTCTCACCAAAGTTTTCAAACACATTCAAAAGTGAAGAGAATTTTATAGTCAACTATGGGTCCACCACCCAGGTTCAACAGGGGTTAACCTTAGTTGTGTTTCGTCTATACCCTTCTGTCTTCCCACTCATGATTTTGAAGCACATCTTTGCTATTCTACTTTTTTCTTCTATTAGTATTTCAGTGTATGTCCTTTAAAGATAGGACGTATACCGTATCCCAATAAAAAAATAAAAATAACTTACCAGTATTTCCATAATATCATTAAATACCAAATTAATGTTTGAGTTTTCTGTTGTCCTACATACTTTTTTTGTTTCTTTGAATCAGAATCCAAATAAGGCTTATACATGGCAATTGACAGATGTATCTCTAATCTCCTTTTAATCTATCCTGACCACTCCATCTCTCCCTTCCCTGCTTCCCCCACCCCCTCCCCAGCCCCTGTGATATGTTTGTTGAAGAAACTGGGTTGTTTGTCCTTTAGAGCAGAGAATCTCAAATGGGAATGATCTCCCTCCCCCACCTGAGGATATTTGACAATGTTGGGAGATATTTTTAGTTGTCATAATGTCGGGGGGTTGGTGATTACTGGCATCTAGTGGGTAGAAGCTGAGGATGCTGCTAAAATCCTACAGTACACAGGGCAGCCCCCACCCCACCCCCCCACAGCAAAGAATTATCTGGCCTAAAATGTTGATAGTCCTGAGGTTGAGAAACTCTACTATAGAATTTCCCATAGTGTGAATTTTAATTATTTCTTCTCCCTGGTGCCATTTAACTTACTTCTCTGTTCCTTGTGTTTTCTATGATGTGTTAAAGCTTGAGTTCTGGTCAGATTCAGATCTGGATGTTTTTTCTTTTTAGTCAAGGCTACATCATATGCAGGCAACGTATTTTCATTAAATATATAGTCACTGGTGGTCTCTCTTTTTGTGATATTATTGGTCATCAATCATTGCCTGTATCCTTTCATTTATTAGTGATTGCAAAATAGTGATTCCCAGTTCTGTCATTCCTTCCTTACTTGTATATGAGAAGAATTACATAAAGACAAGTTTGATGTCAATTACTTGTTTACCTTGAGGTTCATGTAGGAAAGGATATTTTCCCTATCTTTTCAAAACAATGAGTTCCCTGGTGGCATTCTCTAACAGTGATCACTGAAGTTTTATTTTTTGTTTTTCTTTTTTCAGTGTAAATATAATTGATGCATTTCAAATTAATCTTCTTACTGATATTCGCATTGTCCCATGTTTGGCCAGTAGCAACTAATTCAAATTGGCTCCCAAGACCTTTTGACAAAAACTTTTTTTGTATTCTTCCTGGTGTGATACAATGTCACAGGGTTGTCTTATCTATTTCTTACTCCGGATTTAGACATACTACTTCTCCAAGCAACCCTAGTTCCTTTGGGTATTTAGAAAGTACAGTGTGAAAAGTAGGAATGTTTATTGTCATTGGATTCATCATTGCTTCTGGATCTTTTCAGTAGACCAAACTAGGGAATATGTACATATATATGTATATATGTGTGTTTGTGTTTATGTGTATGTTATATATAAGGACAAAACCAATTATTAGTGCATACAGATACTTCTAAGTAAAATTCAGGTATACAGGGTTTTACTTCATCAATTTTATATCTATGATCCTTCCTGCACACCAGTTCTCAGTGATACCATAGTTTTTCATTTGCTTTATTTCATGCTGCATACACAACAGACTTAGTCATCAAGATGTTTGCAATAGTTCTTATCTGTGTGATTGTGTCACCAACTGTATATATAGTTAGGTTCATTGTTTGATTTTATTTTTGGTTTTTAGAGATTCCCCTTTTCAATTGGATTTTGTGCAATATTGTCATGATTTCCAAGTCTCATCTATAATATGAGGCATACTCAGAGGTATTTGGTTTTACCCCTGTCGCCTCGCCATCCTGTTTCCTCCTTTCTCATATGTAGCATTTGAAAAAAATACGGTTTATCCTTGCACGGTTTTTTTTTTTTTTTTGAACTTTTTAAAAAAATTTTATTATGTTAGTCACCATACATTACATCATTAGTTTTTGATGTAGTGTTCCATGATTCAATGTTTGCGTATAACACGCAGTGCTCCATGCAGAACGTGCCCTCTTTAATACCCATCACCAGGCTAACCCATCCCCTCACCCCCCTCCCCTCTAGAACCCTCAGTTTGTTTTTCAGAGTCCATCGTCTCTCATGGTTCGTCTACCCCTCCGATTCCCCACCTTCATTTTTCCCTTCCTACTATCTTCTTCTTCTTCTTCTTTTTTTTTTTTAACATACAATGTATTATTTGTTTCAGAGGTACAGGTCTGTGATTCAGCAGTCTTACACAATTCACAGCGCTCACCATAGCACATACCCTCCCCAGTGTCCATCACCCAGCCACTCCATCCCTCCCACCCACCTCCACTCCAGCAACCCTCAGTTTGTTTCCTGAGATGAAGAGTCTCTTATGGTTTGTCTCCCTCTCTGGTTTCATCTTGTTTCATTTTTTCCTCCCTTCTCCTATGCTCCTCTGTCTTGTTTCTTAAATTCCTCATATCAGTGAGATCATATACTTGTCTTTCTCTGATTGACTTATTTCGCTTAGCATAATACCCTCTAGTTCCATCCACGTCGTTCGTTGCAAATGGCAAGATTTTGGTGGGTTTTTTTTTTCTTTTTGATGGCTGCATAATATTTCATTGTGTATATATATCACATCTTCTTTATCCATTCATCTGTTGATGGACATCTTGGCTCTTTCCGTGGTTTGGCTATTGTGGACATTGCTGCTATAAACATTGGGGTGCATGTACCCCTTTGGATCACTACATTTGTATCTTTGGGGTAAATACCCAGTAGTGCAATTGGTGAGTCGTAGGGTAGCTCTATTTTCAACTTTTTGAGGAACCTCCATACTGTTTTCCAGAATGGCTGCACCAGCTTGCATTCCCACCAACAGTGTAGGAGGATTCCCCTTTCTCCACATCCTCACCAACATCTGTCATTTCCTGATTTGTTAATTTTAGCCATTCTGACTGGTGTGAGGTGGTGTATCATTATCCTTGCACAGTTTTTTGATACCAACAAATATGTGTGTGCTTTCATATCTACATATCCCTCTCTTTTCCGGTATACGATAGTATACTATACACATTTTGATCTAACTGCCTTTTTTCACTTAATCTATCCTGGCTTTTGTCCATGGTGGTGCACAGAGAAAATCCACACTCCTTTGCACAGCTGCATAGCCCACCATTGTGTGGGTTTGCTTTAACTTACTCAGCCTGCCCTCTTGGTGGACGTGATGTTTTTCATCTTTTACTTACTAGGAATAGTGCTATATGGAATAGCCTTGGGCACTCTTAAATTCATTTGTCTTTTCCAACTTTATGAAAGTTAAAAGTATATATATAATGTGACTCTTTTTATGAGGAAAAAGAGGGATGTCTGCAAGCTGTTGGGATGAACTGAGCTTTGGGACAGGAAAGGGAAATTAGACTTGGGAAAAATGGAGATGAGCTTTTGGGTGGAGTAGACATTCTGCCTTCAAGTAAAAGGCTTAGGAAGGTTGGTGGAGTGTAGGTTTCCATGAACTGTATTGCCAGGCCAAGGGCTTTCAATCTTCTACTTCAGGGTAGGAGTTGGCAACCTTTTCCCCACAAAGGACCCAGATTGTAAATATTTAAAGCTACCATCACTGTTGGGACTACTGAAGTCTGCTGTCAGAGTACAAAAAGCAGCCACAGAAAATTCATAAATAAATGAGTGGGGCTGTGTTCCAAGCAAACTAGATTTATGGGCCCCGAAATTTGGATTGCATGAAGTTACCATGTATTATGAAATAGAATTCTTAATTTTTTCCCCGACCATTTAAAAATGTAAAAATCATTCTTAGCTTATTTGTCATAGTTTGCCAACCTCTGCTCTGGGCATTTGGGAGCCATAGAAAGCTCTTGGGCCCAAGGAGGACCTGCTCAAAAGGATTATCAACAGTGGATTAAAGAGGGCTCAGTCAGAGGGAAAGAGCCCAGGCTGTTCAGGAGGCTGCTGATGATCTCAACATGGATGTAATTCGAAGGTGTCTGTGGGAGTGGATTTCTTCTTTTTTTTAATTACCTGAGATTAGAGAATTATTGAGAAGCGTTGCCTCATTTTATTGTTTGATAGGGAATTTGCATTTATTTATAAAATCTGTACTCTCTAATCTCCCATTGGTTATATACAAAGAGAGCACCAAACTCACCATCATGGTGAGGGTTTAGGGCGGAGTCCTCTCATTCCTGCCCCTATTTCCCACCCTCACCCCGTTGAGAAACCCAAGATTGAGTCCATTCACCAATGAGCCTTTTGTGTCAGCTGTCTTGTATCTCTCCTTTCCTGTGACATTTGCAGCTAACTATTGAGAAAATGGTATTTTGTTTGTGAGAGGAAAATCAAAGATGATATAAATGAAAAAATGCATTTTCATATAATGGAAATTATTAGAGCAACTTTTAAAATGTCACTGCAGATTAATGCAGACAAGAAGGAGCTGAATATATTAGAAAGTAGGTCAAGTTATCTCATGTTTATGAATGAGGTGAATTAGAGTGCAGGTTTAGGTTTATAAAATTGTGTGATACTATGGCTTATATGAATTACCCTAGCCCAAATGATATTATAACAAAATATAATTAAAATAAATTGAGTTTGTTTCTTTATCCTGTGTGGCTAAGTATTTTATACCTAATATTTTATGAATTTAATAAACTAGTAAAAGTGATGAGCTTCTTGTTATTGCTCACATTTCCTGTACTAGACACAGAATCGACTCTAGGGAGTTGAAGCTGAAGTAGATTGAATCCAGGGGATGAGTGCTTCCAGAATCCTTGGAAGGTGTGGAGGAGGAACTGGCTCTAGGTTAAGCCTCTAGGATACCCCCCACCCCCAGAACCATTTTCTCCTACCAGACTCGGGAGAACTGCCGTGGCTGTTTGCTGCTGTGGGAAGCTATTGAATTAGAAACCCACTCTATGGGCTCCAGCTTCTGTACTGTGCCTCCTCTGCCAAGAGACCTTGCTTTTTGTGGATACCCTTACGCTCTGCCTTTTTTACCCCATGACTCCATTCTAAATCAAAGTTCCCCGTGAGCCCATTTCATTGGTGGAGAGTCTGTCCTCTTGGGCTCCATAGCAGCAAAGGGGTCTGGGTCCAGCCTCTGCCTGCTACAAGCGAGCCAATCCCCTGTGTTTGCCTCCGTTTTCATTTTCAGGAATTGCTGCTTCAGATATGCATGCTACCACAGGTAGGTATTTGAAGGACAGAGTATCCGAATCTCCCCTCCTTGGATACAGAGGATACAGTTTGATAGACTTGCACAGTGATAATAGTAACAGGTGTAACAAGTACCATGCCTGTGCTACTAGTTAACTTGTATTCGTTAACAGTGTTACTGCTGACATAAAGAATTTGGTAAGGAAACATTTGCCATTTTGGAAAGATCTTTTTGGGGGTTGGAATTAGTGTCATCCTAGGAAAGGAACACCTGTGGATGAACAGTTAAAAAGTTCAGTGATGGTGGAATCCAGGCCTAGAGAACATATTGTCTCCACAAAGGATAGTAGGTCAAAATCTTGTCCTGATCATCCCTGACTTGAGCATTGGTGGCACTAAGCCAAGTGCAAGGTCAGTGGTTAGGCTTTTGTTCACCATAGCATTGCCGCCTGACTTCCTCGCTGTTGGATTCTTCGATGAGTGTTTAAGTGGGTACCCCCTTTCCATCTGGTTGGGAGCAGTCATGCACAAGTGAGGAACTAGATGTCATTGATTCTGAAATTGGGCAGACGTGGGTTCAAGTCTGAATTCCACCACCGACTAGATTTATAGATATTAGCGACATTTGCTTTTCTGTCCCTGTGTCTTCTGTTTGGAATGGAGTTAGTGGTCGTGTTCAGCACAGGCCTGGCACATGGCTGGTGATCCGTGCTGGGCTGCGACTCTGTGTGGGGACACCACCATCAGTGATTGGACTGCCCTCTGCCACCTTCTCATCTGCTGATGCATTTTCCACGTCGTTACGCTACTTTGGTGTCTGCACAGCTGTTAACTTTCTCATCCTTGGCCATGGGTCCCTTGGATGTTGCTTCTCTTCTGTGCTTTGTGTGTGTGTGTGTTTGTGGTCCTTCTCCTGCCCTTCGAGCACCCTTGGATTTCTCTCAAGACTCTCTCTCCTCCAGGGGAAAAATCTTTCTAAATGCTTAATAGGCATCAGAACCATCGTGCGGTCACAGAAGTCATGGTACGTTTTTATTTGTCATTCAGACATCTAGAGCTCCTCCTGAGACTTGAAAGGCTAATGGCGGGGTGGCCCATCTGTGTGGCCCCTCCTCCTTAATGAGATTACTGATGCCATTTCACTGATGGTTTTCCACTAAAGTGGTTTTAATTCCATTGCCTTTGCATGTTTTTTCTTGGCTCCATCTCTCTTTGACTTCCCCGCAGTACCTAATGTAAGTGGGTGGCAGTAGTTGGGAGCATCTGGGCCTCTATCCTTCAGCAAGCCTCCAGAGTGGCCATCTATTAGTGGAGTTTTAGGAAAACCTAGGGAATAATGAAAGGAGCAAAAATATCCTTCCACACCATTGTGTGCCAAGTGAGTTTCTATAAGTGTTTCTCATTTGATTTTTACCTATAATTTGGTCTTCATCCCTTCGGGTTTATTTGACCCCTTTGTGGCGCTGACCTGACTCCCTCTGGGCCCTGCACACATGTGTGTGCATGTGTGCCTCCCTGTCCCTGGGTGGACCCGCTATCCCGCTCTTTCTGAGTTAACTGTCAGCACTCCATTGGCAGCGGACCTCACACAGTATGTAAAGTGGAATCACGTCCTGCTGTGACATGTGACAGCAAGAACCAGTCTCTGAACGGCTGTGAGCAAGTATGTCTTTTTTCTTCCTCTTTAACCTCAAAGACCTTGATCTTGAGCTGCTAATAATTTTGTGCAAACCCTGTCTGGCATTTTTGTTAAGCCCTTGCCCAGGACTTGAGTGACCTGTTTAATGTGTATTTGAAGATTGGTGTTTGTGTTAAAAATTAGGTTGTGCTGTCCTCCTCCCCGCCGCCATCTAACCAACTCATCCAATAAGCATTTATTGAAGATCTACAAAGTACCAGGCATTCTGCTGGATGTTGGGGGCATTGTTGCCAGCAAGGTGGAGATGGAAAATACTGAAAATAGTTGGTGCAGAGGGTTTAAGAGAGTTGAAAGTAGATCTTGTAATATCTAGCAAGGGGTATAGACTTTTTCCTAAGAAGAGTCAGAATCCTTTAAATGGTTAAAGCTGAGTAGGATCTAGTCTGATATCTTTAGGAAGGCCACTGAGTGAGATGTGAAGTATATATTCAAGGGCACTAAGAGTAGAAGTGGGGAGCCCAGTGGGAAGCTGTTGCAGTAATTTGGGCAGGAATGGTGGTATTCTATGGCAGAAGAAGAGGACAGATTGAGAGATTCTTAGGAGGTGGTGGTCAGGACTTGGTGATTATCCAATGTGGGAGTGCAGGAGAGGCTCATGTCAAGGATGACTCTCTCTGCTGTGGCCTTGGCAATTGGGTGGATGTTGGTTCTCTTGAGATAAGGCACACAGGAAGGGGAGCAAGTTTGGGAGGGGTGGTGGCATGGGGAGAAGTGATGAATTTATTTTTGAGTAAGATGAAATTGATAGGCTCGTGAAAGGGCTTGAAGATATGATATAGACTTGGATAAGGAGCACAGGGGACAGATCTGTAGATCGGGTGGATGCAAGTCCCAAGAGCAGATGACATCCACCAGGCAAGGGTGTACAGAAGAGGGAGTAGGAGAGAACTCACGGGCCATGAGGTTTAAGCAAGGAAGAGAGCCTGTGGAGGAGACCGAGCAGGAGTGGGTCAGACAGATTGGGAGAATCTGCTAGAGTGGCCCCTGGTGTCCAGGGCGGTGCACAGAGGTAAGGACTGGAGTGGGAATGCCTGAACACCCTTGGCAGTGCTCATCGGAAGCCAGACGAGGAATACAGTGAGTAATTAGAGGTCTGTCAGTGTAGAGAACTCTTGCAGGAACAGTGGCTGTGTGGGAGAAGCTGGGGCAGTGCAACTAGCCTGCAGGGCTTGTGGGCATGAGCTGAGGGCATGTGGCTTTAGGGGTGGATGAAGAGTTAAAGAAGAATGCCCCTGTGTGCTTCATTCTTTCCATGCTTACTGCTCTGTTACACACCTTTTTTTTTCTTTTTTTTTTTTAATATTTGGAAAACTCTCTTAATCCCAAACTTACAGAAATGCTGGAAGTACAGCACAAAGAATGGTTCCTTGAAGCATCCAATTATAAGTTGCTGGCCTAATGCACAATCACCTCCAGTTACTTGTCCTGTAAAAGGACATCCTCGAACCTAGCCACAGTGCAATCATCAAAATTGCTACCATGTAATCCTAAGGCGCCCTCCACTTTTGCCAAATGTCCCTTGCAAGTCCTTTATAGCAGGACGATCACGTTCTGAATCATTTGTTGCGGTTACTTGCCTCGTGTCTTTTGTCTTCTTTAGTCAGGATAGTCCATGAGTCTGGCCTTGACTTTCAGGACCTAGATCCTTTTGAAGATGGAAGGCCAGTCATTTTGTAGTATATCCCTCCATTTGGGTTGTATCTTGACTCATGATTAAATTCACGTTTTGCCTCTTTGGCAAGAATACCACAGCTGTGATGCTGTGTGGTTTCTGCATACTGTCAGATGGCGTGCAATCTAGATGTGTCTTATGATTGACGAGGATCACATCATCCCATGATTCAGGTGTTGTTGGCCAGCTTTTGCCCCCGAAGAGGTGCCGCCTTCCCCCGACCCCCCGTTCTAAGGAGGTACTTTGGAACTAACTAGGTAGCCTTCTCATTTCTCCTCAGACTTTCATTTTATGTATTCATTGACTTTTATTGGTACAGACTCCTGTTTTCATATTGCATTCGTTAAGCTATGTCCATTACTATCATTTTGGTGTTTAAATTATTCTTGATTTGGCCAGTGGGAACCCTTTCAAACTGGTTTCTGTGTCCTTTTGCCACCTCCCCATCATTCTTCGGGCAATTCTTGACTTTATAAGACGTGCCATGTTTATTAAAACTTGCTTTTGCTCATCGCTACAATCAGTCCTTTCTCAGTGGAGCCCTAGTAGTTTTTATTAGAGAAAGGTAATTTGAAGCCAAGATCTGGGCCCCAAGTGTGCTCCTTGGTGTTAGGATAGCCTCAATCCCAGGGCTTCTCAGTGGGCAGAGCTAGGGAATATATTAGATTCTTGTTATTCACAGTCATTATGTTCCACAGGGTCTCAGGGACAAACATGGAACCATTGCTTTTAGGGGAAATACAGGGCCAGGTGCTTGCCAGTCTCTGGTCACAACGTTACCTTGTTTTATGTGTATCTCTATTTAAAGATACCATATATCGGGTGGCTCAGTCGGTTAGGCGACTGCCTTCGGCTCAGGTCATGATCCTGGAGTCCCAGGATCGAGTCCCGCATGGGGCTCCCTGCTCGGCGGGGAGTCTGCTTCTCCCTCTGACCCTCCCCCCTCTCATGTGCTTGCTCTCGCTCATTCTCTCTGTCTCAAATAAATAAATAAAATCTTTAAAAAAAAAATACCATATATAATATATATTGTTGATTCACTGACATTGAACTGAACGGCCACCAGCACTTAGGCCTGCATGAAGCTTATCTAACATACTCATTTTCTCCCTGAGGCACATCTCAGCCTCCCTGGGCTTAGGAACACTAGACAGTGTTCCACTATGCTTGGGCCATTTTAAACAGCTAAATCATCAACAAAACTGCAAAAATCAAACACTAAATAAACTGCAAAAAGGACACACTTGTTAGGCTGACAGCTGAAACAGAAAGGCAGAACGTCCTCTTGTTGGACCTCAGCTGGAACGTATACACTAGATGACTCTGTTTTTGTCACTTTGCTTGTGTCCACAAATAACCAGGAAAGTGCTGTTGGGGTTACAAATAAACTTTAGCAGGTAGGTGAGTTTGCAAATACAGAATCTGCAAATAATGGGGATTAACTGTGTGCCTGTCTTTGCATGCACAGCTGTGTCTCTGTGTCTGTCTGCATGTGTCTGTTCATCTATCTGTCTTGAAAACCATGAATTCACACCAATACTTGAAATTCCAGTGTAACACCGTGGACTCCCTTGTAGTTTTTCTCTGTTCTGGACCACTGTGGCATACCTGCCCCCCCGCCCCGCCCCACCTCTTGGCTGGCACCTACCTTACTCTTTCCCACATAATGACTTTAAAGCTGATTTCTTCTGGATGGGAAAGCTGGGGGCAGAAAGGGAAATGGATATAACTATATCTTATTATCCCATTTATATTCTCTATGCCAATTTAAGATAGGCTGATATTAAAATATTTATGAAGCCGCTTTTTCATCTCATAAGTAGAAATAATGCAAGTAACATCAGATTTGGGGAAAAACAATTTTAGAGCTGATGAATGGTGCAGGAACTGAAAACTGACTTTATAAATGGACTTAGGGCTGAGCCATGCCCTCTGGTGAAGAGAAACCCCTCCTGTTGTTCTGGGCTCAGGTGTGAATGGTAGGGGTTGCAAGTAGTTCCAAAGCCTCAGGAGTATGTCCTGCCTGAGAGACCCATTCTCTCAAGATCCTTGGAGGGATCTGCCTCCCTCAAGATTGTGAGTCCCTGGAGGGTAGGGACCGCATGTGAGTTAGTCATTCCTGTGTCACTAAAGCCTGGCCTACGAAGTGACTGGTGTACATTGGTGACATTGTTTGACTACAGCCCACCAAGCAGTTGCGTAGTCTTTGAAGGCCTTTCCTTGTCTTAGAATGTTCCTGATTCTTTCCCTTAAGTTTCTCTGGAAGCTCATCTCCCTCCTCCCTGTGGGAGCCTTCCAGGCTCTCACTAACCAGGGGGATCATTCTTGAAAGAGTGTCTGAAGGCTTGGGAGAGTTTTTGTAACCTAGTGCCTGAACATCAGCTTTGGAGTTGAACAAAGTTGCTTTGGATTTCCAGCTCTACCACTTACTGGCTGCATGGTCAGGAGCAAGTGGTGGACCTTATCCCAATCAGTTTAATAAACTGTGAGGTGGAAATGAGCAATAATGTCTGCCTCCCATGATGTTGGGAGGATTAGCTGAGGTAGTGTTTTGAAAGGACTTGGCACTGTAGCTGTACTTAGTCAGTGTTAGCAAAGATGGTGGTGGTAGATCATTAGTGATTTGGCACTGGGTATGTCATCATCTTTTTTGGATTGTAGGCCCTTTCCCCAACTTGGTGATGAGCTCCTAATTGGGGTGGAGATCTGGTCTCCTATTTAGTGTATATATCTAACCACCTACCCCCTCCAATCTAACATGGTGTAGGGTGTCCACCTACCCCCTCCAATCTAACATGGTGGTGTGCCCCTGGTAGGTAGTAGCTATCTTTTGCTTGGTCATTGAATGGACAGTCCTCCCTCATGCTCACACCTCTCTGCCTGACCTAGTCTTGCTAGTAGAGCAATTTGCTTCCCTTTTGTCAGAGTGCTGGGAGATGCTGATTATTTTTTCCAACCTTTCTTCTTCCCTTTTTTTTTTTTTTTGATTAAGAATCAATACTCTGTATGATGTGGTCGATGTCATGGTCTGTGACTGCTAAGAAGTGTTGTTTTCTGGGCTTTCTCCTTTACACAAGCACTGTCCTTGGGTCCCTGTTGGACTTCTGAGGCTCTCTTTAAACAAAGAAGTGGCTGCACAATTACCGTCTGTTTTTACCCTCGAGAACAACGGCAACAAATGCCAAGAAGTTCTTTACCGGGTCAGCAGTGTGTTGTGTTTTATCTTTCAGCCCAGGGTCTTTATGGCAAGGAGTTAGAGCAACTGGATTGGGTTTTATACAACTGTGGCAGCCTGAGATGTAGTGGATAATGAATCTGCCTGTTCCTGAGACTTTTTTCCCCTCCTTTCCACCAGAAAAGCCCTTTGTTAAAAATAAGTATGCTCTTTGAAACGTCTTCTCACTCTTTGGGACTGACTTATGCACTTAATAGGTGGTATCTACTGGGTGGATTTTATCAATATCTATTCTGTCATGCTGGGATGATTTTTTTATTATGTAGAAATGTCGGTAGAGTAAGGAGCCAGTCTTTGCTTTGACTGTTGAGCTCAAAATGATATTGTAGGGCTTATTACGCAGTTTTCTTTCTTGAAGATTTGAAATCCATTGTCTGAGGTAGAACTGGAGAGAACTGTGTAGTTTTGGAAGAGAAATAACCAGTATTCAGGACGGTGTAGATGGTAGCAGGGGATATAGGCAATAGTAAAGAGCCAAAGCTCAGGGCTCAGACTTCTGGGTTCACATCCCGGCTCTGCCAATGCATTAGTTCTGTAACCATGGGTAATTTATTTGTTCTTTCTTTCCCTCAGTTTATTCACATATAAAGTGGGTTTAATGGTTTTATTTTAGTACTTCATAGGGTTGTTGTAGGATAATTATGGAATACATAAAATGAAGAATATAGTAAACACTCAATAAATGTCTATCGTTGGTGCTTTTCCATATAATCTGTGCTACAAGGAAAGAGCAGAAATTAAAATTCCACTTTCATAAATATTTATAATGGTCAACTTATGCTCCAGTTCCTTTAAAGTAAGGAAAGCTGTGTATAGTAAGTGTTACATGGACAAGGGGCCCTGTGTCCCACAAAACTACTTGTAGCTGACGTGGAACAAATGGAATTCACACATTTCTGGCAGGAATGTAAAATGGGTGGACAGTTTCTTCTGTTATTCATGCCCTACATTTTAATTTTAAAAATTGAACTCTCTTAATTCGTAACTTCCACCATAAATTTAATGGTAGGAGGTATGATACAACTTAATTGTTTCTCAGATGGACAATTTGCCCAGCACCACTTTTTGAATAAACCTAACACCTATCATATGTCCCAGACATTCTACCCATTGGTATTTACCCAAGAGATTCTATAAGCTATGTCCTTACAAAAGACTCGTACGCAGATTTCAAAGGTGGGGCAAAGGGCATATACACCTGTTACTCTGAGCTGTATTGATAATAGTCCCAAATTGGAAACCTCAAATGTTCATCTACATGTGAAAGGATCAGTAAATTATGCTGTGTCCCTTCAAGGGAATATGACTCCATTATAAAAAGAAATAAACTATTGGTGTATGTAGCAACATGGGTGACTTTCAAAATAATGACGCTGTGTGAACAAAGCCAGACCCACAAAGTACGTGCTATATGATTCCTTTCAGGTAAGATTCTAGATACTGCAAACTAGTGAATGGTGAGAGGAAACAGATCCCTGGTTGCCTGAGGACAACAGAAGGGGACAGTTGGGAATGAGGGCTTACCAGGGGGTACAGGAAAACTTTGGGAAAGTTATGGGTATGTTCATTATCTTGATAGTCATGATCATCTCACAGGTGTATACCTACATAAAAATTTATATCTTTAAATATGTATATTTTATTGTCAATAATGCTTTAATAAAAATGTTTTTTAAAAATTGGGACTACTGTATCAAATAACCAGTACATTCGCTCAACTGTCATAGCATGACATTCATCAGCTAGCTTATAGAACATTTGCTACACTGGGGCGCCTGGCTGGCTCAGTTGCTGGAGCATAGGACTCTTGATCTCAGGGTTTTGAGTTCAAGCCCCACGTTGGGTGTGGAGCATAGTTAAAAAAATAGGGGGTGTCTGGGTGTCTGTTTAGCGTCTGACTCTCGACTTCGATTTCAGCTCAGGTCATGATCTCAGGGTCGTGAGATGTAGCCCTGCATCGGGCTCTGCACTGGGAGGGGAGCTTCCTTGAGAATCTCCCTCTCCCTCTGCCCCTCTTCCTTTTCTTTCTCTCTCTCTAAAAAAAGAAAAGAAAAGAAAAATATAAAAAAACCCAGAGGTTTTTAAAAAAGAACACTTGCTAAATTGTTCATAAGCTGTTTTGTCTTCTTTGGGAATTTATAGTGCCTTATTAGAATTTTTTGGAATAATATGCCCAAGAAAATTTGAACTGATAACTTTTCTGTCTTTTGATCAAATGCCCTGTGCCAGGTAAAAGCATTTGCATTACTGCATTGACCTTATAATGAGCCATTACAGCATGTGAATGTTGTAAAATTTTCTACACAGACTTTTGATTTTGCTGCTTAGAATTCTAAAACAGGGGCGCCTGGGTGGCTCAGTCATTAAGCATCTGCCTTCGGCTCAGGTCATGATCCCAGGGTCCTGGGATCGAGCCCCACATTGGGCTCCCTGCTCCGCGGGAAGCCTGCTTCTCCCTCTCCCACTCCTCATGCTTGTGTTCCCTCTCTTGCTGTCTCTCTCAAATAAATAAAAATCTTAAAAAAAAAAAAAGAATTCTAAAATAGCCTCTCTTTCTGGTTTTCTCTTTATTCCCTTTCATTCACTCCACCACCCTACCACCTTGCTGCTCAAAAGAACATTTCCTCCTCCACTGTACAAAGAGATGCAAAGGAAACCACCTTATTTGATGTGACCAGACTTAAAATTTAGTTTGTCAAAATTAGTTTAATTACGCTTGTAATTAGTTTGGCAAAAGTCAGTTAAAAGTGAGGATCACAAAATGTTTTAACCTAAAGCATGCATATTTAAATTTGGACTTAAAATACATACAGGTCTTGAAGAAACTTCTCTGATGTGTGTATAACTGGAGTTCTGGAGCATCTTTCCATCATGAGCCACTCCCACACTGTGGAGTTCATGATTTGCAGTTTGGAGTTCTTTATTTTTATTTTTGTTTTATTACTGAAATATGATGACCTACAATGTTAGTTTCAAGTGTACAGCTTATTATTTCTACCTCTTAATCCCCTTGATCTGTTTTGCCCATCCCTTGCCCACTTCCCTTCTGGCCACCATTAGTTTGTTCTCTGTATTTAAGACTGTTGGATTTTTTGCTTGTTTTTGTTTTTTAGATTCTACATATAAGTGAAATCAATTATATGGTATTTATCTTTCTGTGACTTACCACTTAGCATAATATCCTCTAGGTCCGTCCATGTTGCATATGGCAAGATCTCTCTCTCTCTTTTTTGGTTGAGTAATATTCCGTGTGTGTTTGTGTTTGTATGTGTGTATGTGTGTGTAGATGTATGGTTAGGGTTTTTTTAAAAAATAGAGTGTGACTTGAAGAGATGTTTGAGAAGAAGAGTATAGATCCCTTTTGTGTTTTTTAAGAACATTCTCTCAACTCATTGACTGGCCCTCACCTCCTTTGGCAGCAAGTGTGTTTTTTAGCAATTCACCAAACATTTTACTAAATTTTTATTCAAACAGCAAATCTTTTGTGCTCATATTTCATTGGTCCATATCCTGTTTAAATTATAAATATATAATAAAAATGGCTTGAACAGATTGAGGAACATTCTGTATAGGTCTACCCCTAAATGATAGGTGTAGTATATCCCCTGCAGAGCTCTTTTAATTTGGCACGTTGGGAGTAAAATGACTATGACTGTCCACTGCATATACACATTGTAGCAAACTATAGATCACTTCTAAAACCAGAATTTAAAGACAGTACAATTCCCTAACATTTGGGTGGATTTTCTTTCAGTCTCTCTTGTGTACGTGCATGTTCGTATGCAGCTTATATTATTTTGTATTTTGTTCCTGAAATCAGTGATGAATGTCCTCAAAAATAAATACTTGTGCTTATCTCTAATTATTTCCTTTCAATAGACTCCTAGAAATCAAAGTATCGCTTTAGATCCTATTTAAGACCCTTAAAGAATATTGCCATATTGACTGCCAAAAACCCTGTACCTCCTATGGAAGGAAATGTGTGTTTCACCGTCTTTCTTGCCAGAATGATGAGTGCTTGTATCCCTGCTAACATGATAGAGAATATTTTGTTTGGGTGTGTATTTTGAAGGCGTTATTGAAGATGAACTTTTTTTCCCTTTTTATTTCCTTGCCATTTATGTTTTTCTGTGAAAAATCTGTCACTCTTCCTTACCCATTTTGTATTAGGATATTTCATTTTCTAGATTTTTTTAAAGCTCTAGCCGGTACCTCTCTAGTAGATAGTAACTTTTTGTCAAGCTACAGATACGTTTTCAAAGTTCATTGCCTATCTTCGGACATAACAATATTTTTACTTTTTATATTGTAAAATATCCTTGTGATTTCTTACTTGCATTGTTTTTAGTCTGACTCAGGCAAATGGCATAAGTCTTACTGTTTTATGCTTTTATTTTGTAAATACAGCTCTCAAATCATACAAATTTTACTGTAATCTATAGTATGAAGTTTGATTTAACTTAATTTTTTTTTCAGATCAAATTGCCCAGCACCACTTGTTGCATAGAGTTACGATGAAGCTTCTTTCACACAAGAACATTCTGTATGCACTAGACATTGTGTCTGTTTCATTTATCTGTTTATCTCATACCAGCATGAGGATGTAATCAAATTATATTTTTATTTTACTTTATATTTTTGAGGATGTAATCATTTTAGCTTTATTGTTGGTCTTACTGTCAGGTGAGCAAAGTAACATTTTTTGTAACATTTTCATTACTATTTTCAGCATAGTTTCTTCGAAGTAACTGTTTCTAGGTGGGTAGTACCCCAGGCTTCTGGTGGTTTGTAGGTTTCTCCCACCTTTTCATCTCCCTGGCTAATTTCACTGGAAAACCTCTGTGAGTTCAAGGGCCTCTGCCTTCCCACCTCTCACATGGACATCTGTCGCTTATGTTCTTAACATCCTTACACTCAACCTTTACTAAAAAAAAGATGTTTTTTGCTGTTGCTTTTTGGTCTAGTCCGAGTTGCCTCATTAATCTTATTTTCATAGAAAGTACCTGATGAATAATAATTACTTTGTCAGAAGAGCGGTGTCGAGATTGCATGTTCCCGTGGCCTGTGTGGTCATTGCCATCTGGACGGGCTGTGGCAGAGGCAAAGAGTCCCTTGAGTGGGTGTCCTCACGTGGGGTATCTATAACTGCTCAGGAAAGGAGACAGGGCCGTGGAGTATTACGTGCCATAAAATGTCTCCGTTGGGGTGCTGAGTTGAAAGTAAGGCTTCGTGAGACTCTGATTGTTTAGACTGTTGGTTTATAAATCAGATGCACAGGCGTTCTCAGGAGTGGGGTCAGCTGCTTTCTTTCTAGCTTGTCAGCTTCCTGCATTTGGAGAAAACTGTACAGCAGCTGAAATGTGTCAGACGAGAAAGCAGAAGTTAGCCCGGCCGAGTGCATTTGCCCCCTCTGTATCATGGATGAGGCCAGAGGAGCTGCGTGAAGGTGACTACAGTGACTTGCAGCCCATCCTTGGCATGTTCTCCCTCTGGAACCATCCCTTGAATTCTTTTTGGTGATCACTTCCAGGTTTTGGCTGCTCAGTCTGCTCTCTCCCCTGGCTAAATGACACTGACATTTCCCCTCCCTGACCCATGATGCAGAGGTACCCACTTATCACTGACTGCACGTTTATAGAGATCTAACGGAAGCTTGAGGAAAGAAGCAATAGAACTATACCACAAGCAGGGGGCTGCGCTGGCTTCTCTCCCCTTCGTCATGCCTCTGCGAGCCGCCCTGTTTGGACTGTCCCACCTGGATCAGACATAGCCACAGACCTGGCTGCCACATGGCCCTCTGACTGCCGACCCGCCTCCCTGTCTGTGTGAAGTGTCTGTCCCACAGAGTGGGTCTCCAGTGGGGTTTCCTTTCAGTGTAGTTGGCTGGAACTTGGAAATCAAATGTGTGGGGGGAGAGGAGTAGATTGTAGTGCTGAAGATAGACAGGAAGGAATGGAAACCTTCTATTTAGGGGAGGCATCTAATGATACTAGGAACAGAGTTGGCCGTCTTCCAGATGAAAAGTCTTTTCTGGGGGTACCTGGGTGGCTCAGTCAGTTAAGGGTCTGCCTTCGGCTCAGGTCATGATCCTGGGGTCCTGGGATTGAGCCCCACATCAGGCTCCCTGCTCAATGGGGGGTCTGCTTCTTCCTCTCCCTCTGCTGCTCCCCCTGCTTGTGCTCTCCCTCTCTCTCACAAATAAATAAATAAAATCTTAAAAAAAAAAAAAAAAAAGTCTTGAAGGAGGTCCACTCATCCAGGCTAGTTGTCTCCAGTGATTCTTCAGATATACATTTCCCTCTTTAGCAATGACAAAAGTTGCCCAAGACCTTGAGAAACAGTTTTGCAGACTTATATTTAACTTGAAACTTAACTTGAAAGTTTCCTCCTACTCCTTCATCCACATTTTGTTTAGATATTCTGATGGGTTTACATCCAACTTCACGGACTATTTTCTGGTACAAGATTTGAAAATTTTTTAAATGTCATTTCTCTTCCCACTCCCCAGCCTTCCCCACTGCCCCCATGGCAGAAAGACAGGCCTGTGGACATGGGCACCTTTTCCTGTGAGTTGATGACTGAGACCGTGGATCCCTAAGGTTGACAGAAAACTCAGTAGGAGTCACCTGTTCAGAGGGCTTGGATGTGACCTTGTGAACTGCTTGTATGTTACAGCGCTTTGTATGCATCTTGGGGGCAGGGTTCTCACAGAGACCTAGAATTGCCCTGAGCCCCAGGGTGCTGATGCTGCTTGTCCTAATGGGTTGAGGGGACTTGAGTCTCCACCTGCCACTGGAGGAGGAGCAGAGTGCAGTGAGCTGGGTGAGTGAGACATTCAGCAGTTCCCTTCCTGCAAACACTGTACATAATGCTGAAGGTGGTTGTTTCTTAAGCCTAGAGAACTTGCAGAGGTGAAAGGGTTTTCTGATGCTCTCTGGTTGGTTTTCTCCTGATGTGTTTCGTTTTCAGAGTGAAACATCGTGCTGAAGACTTTGAAAACCTTTCCCAGCTTTTTATGTGTAGAGAAGAAAGGTTGAGTTAGAAAATGTGCATTAAGATGGCTCCCCTGGAGTTGCTGTTAAATGCATGAGTTAAACACTCAGCATATAAACTAGTTGACAGTTATTGAACAGCTGAACTTTTAATTTTTGCAGAATAACCTGGAAAAGCAAATTAGCATTTCTAGCTGTGGCTTATACTGTGACCTGTTTTCTGTTCTCAGTTTGGATTATTATGTACCTGAATGCTAAAATGTTTGATTTTTAAACTGAACATAGCCGTGAGTCTAGGTAAACATGTAGTATGTGTTGTCTGTGAATCTTTTTGGGTGAGAGGTGTGAGGAAGGAGGTGCTGTGGGTTTTTCCTGACAAATGTCATTTAATTTCCATGTTTAATTTCCATGTTTGTGGCAACACACCTCTGTTCCTTTAGACAAGGATGAGAGAGAAATGGAAACCGTTGGTGTTGGCTTACTCCTAGTTGTAGCTTTTCTTAGCTCATCTTTGGTTTAGATGAGGTCACTCCTATGCCCCATTGTTCATTTATGATAGGTATGTATATAATATTTTGTATGTTCATATTTCTACAGAAAGTATTTTTATATCAAGGTAGTTCTTGTGGTAAGACTTCAACTTGACTTTACATTAATAACTGTAGTGGGTTGAAGAGTGTACCCTCCAAATTCATGTCTACCTGAAACCACAGGATGTGACCTTATTGGGAAACAGTCTTTGTAGATGCAGTTACTTAAGGATGGAGATGAGATCATACTAGATTAATCCAGTGACTGATGTCCTTATAAGAAGAGGATAGGGCACAGAAGAATGCCATGTATAGACAGCTCAAAAAGACAAGGAATTGTTCTCCTTAGTGTCTTCAGGGAGAGATTGACCCCCCAGCAACTCTTGATTCCAGATCTCTAGCTTCTATAGCTATGGAAACATTAATTCCTATTGTCTTAAGATACACATTAAGTGGTAATTTTTTTTATGGCAGCTTTAAGGAACTAATAGAGCAACCAACACAGAGCGGCAGAGATTGAAGGTTGACCTCAGCTTAAGGTGCTCTGATTTGAGCAAGGTTTTAAACTACAGTGTTTATAATCAAGGCAGTAAAATTTCCATATGCAAGAAGCTTGTTTGGTGCACCTTCCATTTGAATTTGGTCAACGTATCATAAAAGTTGAAGGAATGTCCATGGTCTTGTTCATCGTAATCTTTGGAAGTTGTGGGTGGGAAGAGATGCCTGTTGTCATTGTTGTTCTAGCAGAGTGAATTTGCAAATTCCTTAAACCTGCTTCATGTCACATCTTGGGACTTATGGGGTTGATTGGGTCTCTTAAGTACTTATTTGTTCACATGATCAGTGCTCAAGGACTCAGGCTAGAGGGTCAACCAACAAATTGAAAACCCTGCCAAAGGTGCAGGATGGCTGTGCAGCAGTGTCCTTTTGAGTCTTCAGTGGGAAAGACAACATTTGAGGCACAATAAGCTGCCCCACGTTAGTAGACAAGGAGGAAGGAAGTCAATGCGCAGTTACTGAGAGCAAGGGGAACAGTGTCTTTAAAAGGAGAAGGGACTCTTCTGGTCAGTAGAGATAAAAAATGTAGTATCTTGCTGACATTGATTCAACCACCCTGTGTGCCCCAGCCCCATATTCTCAATGTATGTATACTGGAAGCTTTCATTGACATAGTTCAGGTTCTCCTGCTGTGAAAGTCAGCTATGCGGCTGTTATATGTTCACCTGAAATGGTTGTGGAGGTACTTAAATGATGGGCAAGTGTTACCAAGATGATGCAGTCTAGCACTTCAACATGATGCACTTGGGGTTGTATTTCTTGGGACAAGAGCCCTCTTACTTTCTGTGACGATCACCCTGACCACAGAGGAACTGGCTCAATATAACAGAACCTCTTGTTTCCATTATTAGGTGTTCGAAAGGAATGACCACATCTGGAGATTGCACCACACGAAATTTCTAGCTAATTCTGGAAGGGAGGCTCTTACCAGATGAGGGTCAGGACGTAGAGCCAGTTTGGAATGGAGAATTGCTCTCTGCTAGTTTCAGATATCATGTATGTCCGCTCAGGAAAACCTTGCTGTTGTCCCGAAGAAAACCTCCTCTGTCATCCTTCCTAGGGGGCACCACACGTGAGCCAGGCTTCTCTTGGTCTGTTTGGGGTAAACGCTGGAGTGTTACTGTCCTTCCTCTCCTCCCCCCATCTTTTAGATCTAAACTCTACCAGGCATTACTGACTTGATGTAATCTAGTGTTCTGTGTGTTCCTGTGATTTGGAGGCATTGGTATTCTTAATGTGGAAATGATGATTAGTCTTAATTTGGAAACTGAAAATCAGAAAGTTAAAATAATTTACTCAAGGTTATACAGTTAAAGTTAGTAGGGACTTCCTAATGGGCACGGAAGAAAAGAAATGGAAGAGTGTGTGAGTGAATGATGATGTGCGTGTGTCTGTCAAGCTAGGGGAATTTTTTTCTGATGGTTTCTGATTTCAGCCATTTGCAACTTTGAGAGGACTCTTTCAGGACCAGAGGGATTGGGGCGGGGGGTAGCCAGCATCCAGTCTCCATTCAGTCTGGCCTGTTACAATGAGGGCTGAAGAGTGATGGGTTTTTCCTTATCTGTTGAACAGGTGCCCCTTCATATACACGAAGGGAATGCAGAGAAAGCCATGGCTCCTTTCTTCTTTTCAACAATGTAATTAATAACACAGATTAAATAGTATAGAATTAGGTAATCTGTTTACTCAAGAGTTTTATGTATCCTGTTCTTTTTTTTTAATTATGTTAATCACTATACATTACATCATTAGTTTTTGATGTAGTGTTCCATGATTCATTGTTTGCATATAACACCCAGTGCTCCATTCAGTACGTGCCCTCTTTAATACCCATCACCGGGCTGACCCATCCCCCCACCCCCCTCCCCTCTAGAACCCTGTTTTTTCTCAGAGTCCATAGTCTCTCATGGTTCGTCTCCCCCTCTGATTTCCCCCCCTTCATTTTTCCCTTCCTGCTATCTTCTTTTTTTTTTTTTTTTTAACATATAATGAATTATTTGTTTCAGAGGTACAGGTCTGTGATTCATCAGCCTTATACAATTCACAGCGCTCACCATAGCACATACCCTCCCCAATGTCTTATCACCCAGCCACCCCACCCCTCCCACCCCCCACCATTTATGTATCCTAGTCTTAAAGTGAAGACAAGTAGTGTGTCCCCATCTAACACATACACTCATTCAGTTGTCTTATTTAATACATAAATTGATTTTTTTTTTTTTTTTTTGCCTGTGTCAGTGATAAAAGAGACAAAAGGTTCCTTAGTCCTGCACTGTATCATGAGCAATCTAACTTTATCTTAATAAAATGAGATGTAGTTTGGGTTTCTCTTGGGCCAGTTCTGTATCCTTAATAACCCCATAAGCTGTCCACATAGCATCCATCACTGCCCAGACCAATTGGTGGGAGGCCTTCGATGTTGCCCATTGCCTCTGTGTACCCTGCACAGCTGGCCCTGAGTGCCAGCAAGCCTTTCTCCAGCTGACAGGGCTAATCAGGATGATCCATATGGCCTCTCCTCTTCATGGCACAATCACTAAGTGGATTTGCTTTCCTTGTATCCATATGGAGCGACTGTTTGAATGGGCAGTGGAGATTTTAACTGAGTTCTCTGCTGATAAACCCATGCCAGGGTGGAAAAGAATTAACCATTATCATGCCAATGGAAGCACAGCTCTTGAAGACAAAGGATCCCAGATCAGGTGAGTGTACGTAAATAGTATAGCACTTGAGAATGTTTTCCAGAGGATTTTTCATTACTAAGGATGAAGGGGGCTATTGGTTTGAACACATGGGGAAAATAACTTATTTTCATTGAAAATCTCATAGCTTGTAAATCCAAAGAAAGCATCTTGTACACAGTTCACCGAGTGGTTGACAAATGGTTCCATTTACCAAAACCAAGTGTAGGGGCGCCTGGGTGGCTCAGTCGTTAAGCATCTGCCTTCGGCTCAGGTCATGATCTCAGGGTCCTGGGATCGAGCCCCGCATCAGGCTCCCTGCTCTGCGGGAAGCCTGCTTCTCCCTCTCCCCCTCCCCCTGCTTGTGTTCCCTCTCTCGCTGTGTCTGTCAAATAAATAAATAAAATCTTTAAAAAAAAATAAAAAAATAAAAATAAAAATAAAAAAAAACCCAAGTGTAAATTTGTAAATGAGCTTTTGCTGGCTGTGTTGTTAAGTTCATGGTTGTAAGTTCACTCTGTGGTTCATACGTGAAATACTAGACGTGGAATGTAGATGTACCTTAAGTCTAAGTCATAGCCAATCCACACTAACACCATTTGGTGTAGACCATCAGCTCTGAGGTTACTGGTAATACTGATGTGGACAAAAATTCAGAATACATTTTCTTCTAGTCCTTTGTTTTGTAGCAGGTTCACTGCCATTATTAGGTAGCTTTTCATGGGATGTAAAACCTTTGGTTCTTACTTTTTCTTTTGAGTTCCTATGTTTCATTTGGGGGGTGAGAAGATACCTGGTAAGAGAGCAAAATATGAGGAGAGGGCATATGGACTCTGATTTTTGGAAGTACTATTGATTTTTGTCATTTTCTCAAAGAGTGACCCATCAAGTTCATTGCTAATGTTAGATCTACCCTTAGTTGGTCTTTGTTGGGGATATTTTTGTAATTTTCCTGCCAACTGTATGAATGTGGAGATTCTGGATTCCCACTGTTGTCCTTACCACAGAGGGGAGTAAGGGGTCTGACACCTCAATGGGAGCCTGAGGATATACCTTAAGGGCCCCACTCCAAGTAGTTTCATAATAGAGCTGCATGAGAATTTTGTATTTCACTCAGAAATAATATATTGGTGTTGGTTTTAAATGGCCAGTTTAACCTTCAAGATCCAAGAAGATTGACCTGCAACTTTGCATACTCTTTGCAAATGGTCCTATATTTCCTTCTTTGTTCCCAAATGTGAAAAAAAGTGGTCGTTGATGGCTTGCAATATTACCTCTCTGATGGGTTGAAAAGTTACTGTGACACTGTAGGAAGTTTGTTGCTTCTCACCTCATAAAATAAGCCACCTCCTTTCTGTGACTGCACGGAAAGGTGGAAGGTTTTGGCCTAGGAAGGGCTGGAAAGAGGAGGCTCTCAAAGGAGGTAGGCTATGTGCACGTGCTGTTCTGCTGCTTTGTCTCCGAAACTGGTCTGATGAGAAGGATAAGATTTTCTCTTGGGGGGTGGGCGGCGGGGGTGGGGGGGAGAAGAGAGGAGATAACATATCACAGTTACAAGGGAAGAACAGAAATGGGTAAGCTTTGACAGTTTCCCTCTGCTGCTTGTCAAGCTGTGTCTTGAGACACCCGAGTGCTGACAATTCCTCCGCAGTCCTGCGTGTAACGTCAAAAGTGTGTGCGTGGGCAGTTATGTACATAAGCACATGATGGGAGGAAAAACCAGAGGACTGACTTAAAAATAGTTAAAGACTAGAAACACCACATTAATGTGACATCTACTGACCAAATAGGAGAAAAATAAAATCCATAAGGCAGCTAAGAAAGATGAAGCCCATCTTAATCAGAGGCTGTTGTCTTGAACTATTGGAGCACAGTGACCTGAAACCTGCTTGTACCAATAACACCCTTGATTGCTTTTTTCTTTTTTTTTTTTTTTTCATGGCTGCCTAAGGGAGACTATTGTCAGGTTTTTTGGGATAATTGGAAAATGCGGGAGTGTGTATTGTCATTGTGCTGGTCATCAAGGCTAATGCGGGGGGACCATGGGGGCAGTATGAGGAGGACCCATCTGTAAATGTCATTGCTTGCATCTTGCAAACCACATAAAACCTGTGGGACTTAGCTCTTGACCAGCAGACGTGCATGATGGCCTTCAGACTGACTCAGGCCCCTGACCTACTTTTCTGGTTACACAGGCCCAAATGAACGGGTTAGGAGAGCTTTTCCAAGTTGGAGTCGTCCTGATCACAACTGGAACTCTTCAAAGTGCTGGCCTGTGGTGGTGCCTCTTACACTGGGGTATGGCCAGGCTTTGGTGGCTGCAGTGTAAGCTAAGGGTTTTTTACTATCCAAGACCTAATTGTACATTATTCATCCGTGTAATTGAATTAAAGGTGAAGGGGGCATAGGCTGTGGTTAGGACAAGGCCTGGGAGGAAATGCCTTTTGCCATGAGCTGAGCTTAGAGGTTTCAGCATCCATTCCATTAGAGCGCAGTGTGCTGGAGAGCCAGGAGGAAGCCAGCAGCTTCTGGGAGCAGCTAGGCTCCTGTGCCCTGGCAAGGGCAGGGAGAGGCCAGGAACTCCCACAGCATATGTTTGGGGGGCAGCAGTGGGGGGGCGGTGGACATGGGCTGAAGCTGATGGGCAGGAGGGAATTTTAAATACAGCCACCTGTCTTCTCAAACCTTAGGACTCTTTCAAATCCAGCCAATCTGGGTTTCCCTGTCGCCAACCTGGCTTTCAGACTGGGCTCTGCTGATGTCATTTTGCTGGAGACTGCAGAGATCCAAGTGTGGGCAGATGGGAATGGATGCTGGAGGAAAGATGGCAGGCCACTCATGTGTGAGTGGGCAGTAGAGGGAGGCCGGGGACATGGAGGCTCTAGGGAGGGTGGACCTGAATTCCCCATGAAATCCATTTGCAT
Organism: Neomonachus schauinslandi; assembly: GCF_002201575.2. NCBI lineage: Eukaryota > Metazoa > Chordata > Mammalia > Carnivora > Phocidae > Neomonachus > Neomonachus schauinslandi. The sequence goes on from NC_058411.1 coordinate 101,302,107, forward strand.
TCTGTGCTGAACAATGGGCAGATAGCACGTTCTCCCACATGCCAGAGGGTGAGTTTGCGAGCGCCTGTCTTCCTGCAGCCCTTGCCTTCAGATCATTCATTCTCGTGGTTTTCAAGCACTTGGGATGATAATTTATATATATAAATGTGCATGTGAGGCATTAGCACATAAAAGACATTTTAATAGGAGGTGGTCAAGCATTTGTGTCAATTAGTCGATACACAAAATTTTTCAGAGCAACAATTCAGTCTAATATCTGATAGAATTGTGTTTTCTGTGGCTTAAGAAAATACAATTATCTTTGTTACTTTTCATCCATTTGAACAAATAATTTAAAAAAAGATGCTTAAAGTCCAGTTTGCTGGAATGATGCTATAGTTTGACATCTGCCAAGATGGGTACCTCACCCCCTGGAAGTTGGCAGTCAAAAGCCTGGGCAGGCCAAAGCGCTATTGACTGGAGTGTGGGAAATAAATGGACATACTCATTACTGTCCTTTATCATTTTCTTCCCTAATTCTAAAGTTCTTAATTCCTTGAGACAACTGAACACAAGTACTCGAGGCCAAAGTCTGCTTTCTCCCTGCTACTGGCAAGCTTGACAGCAAGGCTGAGCACCCACACATAAAGCATTGGATGCTGGCTGGCCATTCTAAGATCACCTTGTCCTCACACAGGAGGAGAGGGAGACTCAGATGATAAATGTCTTGTCCAAGGACACACAGCTCTTAGAGGCCCATGTACTGCTACGTGGGAAGTCAAATGAGAGCTTTTAGTTGGATCAAGTATCTGTGGCTGCTGGCGTGAAGTTGGCATACAGATGAAACTAAAGATGTCATGAATTGTGTTGGGTACTGGATGGCGGACATGGAGGGGAAGGGCTTCAGGAGTGTGGGATTTCATTTCAGCACAAGGACAAATACCAATGTGTTTCCTCTTGGCAGATACTCAGTTTGATTGGAAGTATTTTAAACTCTGCCCTACTAAAATAAGATTGTGGGCTTGTTTTTGAGGGTTGAAAGGAAGGACTAAGGTGAGTGCTGGTGATAAAAGAAGCAAGGAATGTCTCATCTTATGGGATGTTTATGCCAGCCACACCTTTAATACACATGCTGTTTAAAATTTCATTATCACCAAGGCTAATGCAGTTCTAGTAGTTAGATCATTTTGTTTCTTGGCAAAAGAGAATTCTTAAGGGGATGATGCATCGTCTGGATGTGCAGGAAGAAAGGTTAGATGTTAAACTTTCTATATCATTCTGCCCTTGGGTAGGATGGAGTTGCACCCCAGACACTTGATTTGCTTTCATCATCATGAGAATTGATAGATATGGCATTTCTGTTTTGATATCTCTTTGTCCCTCCTGGTAGAGGGAGTTGGTGAATTTTGGGAGCCAGCCAAGCAGGGAATTAGGTAAGCAAAGTCTTTATTTCCACTTTTGCCTTGTATTCATAGAATAGTAATGTTTAATAGTTTCAGGTATCCTTGAGATAAGTGAAGAGGCTTGCCATATACAGAATCATATTATAAAACACTGATTTCTGCTTTTTCGAGGCTAATACAAAAATTGAACTGCTGTGCATCAGGGACATTATTTTAAAAATAGAGCCATGCTGAAACACATGCAAAGGGTTTTGTCTCTTAGGTATGCCAGAATTACCTCTGTTTATTAGAATTTTAAAAATTAGTTATTTTGCCATTAAATATCATCAAGTACATTAATTTTCTTTGCCTTTTTCAATTTCTCCAAGTTTTTTTTTTTTTTTTTAAGAAAGCATCTTGTGGGGCGCCTGGGTGGCTCAGTCATTAAGCGTCTGCCTTCGGCTCAGGTCATGATCCCAGGGTCCTGGGATCGAGCCCCACATCGGGCTCCCTGCTCAGTGGGAAGCCTACTTCTCCCTCTTCCACTCCCCCTGCTTGTGTTCCCTCTCTCACTGTGTCTCTCTCTGTCAAATAAATAAATAAAATCTTTAAAAAAAAAAAAAGAAAGCATCTTGTTAAAACTTCCAGAATGAATGATTTTTATTAGGCAGTTTTCAGCTTACTTATTTGCCCCTCTCAGTTCTTTCCAGGTAGAGATGACATTGTTTCCTGTGCCTTGTGTCAAGTGAAGCTTTGAAGTATTTAGCATTGGATTTAATCCATTAAGATTCTGACTGTGCTGTGACTTTAATTTTCAATAGAGCAAATTATAAAAAGGGTGAAATCATACATGAACTATCAACATGGAAAGTGAGCATTCTTGTTTTCTATAGTCCTGATGTAGAAATCAGCATTTCACAATTATTTCAGCATACTAAGTGTCTTTCTACTGAGAAATTAACAATGATGCTATAGTCGTGTTGCTCTATTTAAATCTCAAGTTGCAGTTACTTAGTTTCAGTAACAAGGTGAGGACTGTAATTTTCTTTCTTTTACTGATAATTCACTGTATACTTCTGGGCTAAGACAAAAACAGTTGTAGTTTTCAAACTGTTCACATGCCCACTGAGGCATCTTTGGCCTTTGAAAGCAGCACATTCAGGTTTACTGCATTGTCATCTTGGAGTGGCTTGTATAGGCCAAATACCAAGTAGACAATGCTATTGAAACAGGAACAAAAGTTGGAATGATATTAATACTTAGAACATTGTATACAGTAGACTTTCAATAAGCATTTGTTGAATTAAATGGAATTACTGTAAGTATGTATGAATTATTGTGGAGGTATGCTTTCTCCAAGTCTGTTCTAAAAGATTTTTCAAAGGAAGGTTTGGGTATTAAGTAAAGTCTTGCTGACTGATTATTGTAATTAAGATCCAGGATTAGAAGCGTTGGATATTTCTGTGTACCAAGTATGAGGAAAGAAAGTCTGACAGTCAACATAAACAGGAAATTGATCTCCCACTCATAAACCCTTGTTCAGTGAGGCTAAGTAGATGTTAAGTGACTAGGGTAGAGGAGCGTCTGGTATTTTAGAGAGAGCTCTTCGGAGGAGTTTTTACCTGGAAGCCTCTTGGAGGGCCAGTCAACTGGTAAGACCAAACACTAGAGCTGAGGTGGCTTATTGCTTACAGAATCAGAGCAGAGTCCTGGGTGGCCTTAGGAGAATTGTTCTTAAAATAATCGTGTTCCATGGCACCATCTTCTCTGTGGAATTCCCTGTCCCGATGACCTGCGTGATTTCCCCAGATAGTCCTGGTGACTTAACTAGCTGGTGATATGTAACCTTCAGTTTTACATTTTCCGTATTAGAAATTTTGGTGGTGGACCAAAATGTAGGGAGACTTCATCTAGACTCTACCACTTCCTTGGTGTCTCCAACTTTATGTGGTCCCTGGATGGCATAAATGAGATAAACATGACATTCCTGGCACCTAATGGACGACCCATATGTGGTGTTCCCATCTCTCTCTGAGTTTCCACGTCGACCACATGTGACATTTGCTGAGATGATACTGATTTCAAGGGGAATCTTTCTCCTAAGAGAACCCTGAGCTGAGCTTCAGGACTGGTGTTACCAGTTGTGACTTTGGTTGTTTTGTGTATTTTCTACTCACCTTCCCACATCTTTCTAGATATGTTTTTTAGTACATTATGCTTTTCTTCACCTTCGTAGTGTACCATAAAAGGTAAATATTAGGCTATTAAAAAATAAAAGACCTGAGCAGCCGATAAAACAGAATTCTAATCTACTTAAGCCTTGAAAAAATCCCTTAGAAAACACATAACATTCCAGGGGCGCCTGGGTGGCTCAGTCGGTTAAGCGGCTGCCTTCGGCTCAGGTCATGATCCCAGAGTCCCGGGATCGAGCCCCACGTCAGGCTCCCTGCTCAGTGGAGAGCCTGCTTCTCCCTCTCCCTCTGCCTGCCTCTCTGCCTACTTGTGCTCTCTCTCTCTGTCAAATAAATAAATAAAATCTTTAAAAAAAAAAAAAAGAAAGAAAACACATAACATTCCAAAAGGAATTGAGGATGCATAGGCCATTTTAATACCTTCTTATTCTTAATTTAGAGAATCTCTTCTTTTTGTGTCTTTGAGGAAATTTTCTTTTCTGTTTGTTTGGTGAGGTAGTAGTCGATTGTGACACACTTAAAGATTTGTCAGAATGGTCAAAATTAAATCTAGTGTCACAGAAGTTTGTGCCTCTGTTAGAATATTTTATTAGCTCTGTTGGCTCCAGCATATTTGACTTTTTTTTTTTTTTTTAAGGCTTATGTAATTGAATTACTTCACTCTTAGCGATTGAACCACTTTCTGGGAAACCATCTTTATTTCCAAGCTAGTAGATTAGTTCTTAGGGTGAGGGACTGGGCCTTAGGTATATTTATATTATATATTAGGGGTTAGCAGAGTGCAGGCTGTATTACTGGTATTCAGTAACTGTTTATTTAATTGATTTTGATAGTTTTAAGGTGGTATCCCTTAATAACTGAAATTTTCCTTCCGCTTAGCTAGTCATTTGAAAATCTCAGAGCACTGAATTCCTCCCAGTGTTCAAAATACTGAATTGCTGTGATTACTGAAGGGGATTTCAGGCTCATCAGGGAAAGTTCAGTTGCTCTCTTCTCTCCTTGTGTATAAATTAATCTAAGGTTTGGAATTGTCTGGCCTTTCTCCCCAATCATCATTCAGTGAAAATGGAAAGAATGCTCTTTTTTAGGTTTAAACAAAAGCTGATAAAGAGTGGGGTGCCTGACTGGCTCAGTAGAGCATGTGACTCTTGATCTAGGGGTTGTGCGTTCTAGCCTCACTTTGAGCGTAGAGCCTACTACAGTAAATAAATAAATAATAAAAAGCTGATAAAAGACTAAATTTGGACCTAACCTCAGACTACATATAAAAAAATAATTCAAAATGGGTCAAAGTTTCTAAATGTAGGAGCTATAAGACTATAAAACTCTTAGAAGGAAATATAGGTGGAAATCTTCTATGACCTTGAAGCGGGCAATGATTTCCTAAATATGATACCAAAAGTATATGCAATGAAAGGAAAAAATAAATTGGACTTTATCAAAACTAAAAGAATATTGGGGCATGATAGGACACTGTCAAGTAAGTAAAGAGACAGTGTATAGAATGTGAGAAAATGTTTGCAAATTATATATCTGATAAGGCTCTAGTCTCAGGAATATAAAAAGAACTCTGATGATTTAACAACAAAAAGGGAAATAATCTTTTAAATGAGAAAAGAATTAGACTGTTCTTCCAAAGAAGATATCCAAATGGTCAGTAAGCACATAAAAAGATGCTCAACATCATTGGTCATCAGGGAAATGCCAATCGTAATAAGACCACCTCACCACTAGAGTGGCCATAATAAAAATGACAGACAATAACAAGTGTTGGGGAGAATTTGGAGAAACTGGAATCCTATAGATGTCTGGTGGGAACGTAAATGGTGCAGCTGTTTTGGAAAAAGAGGCAGTTCCTCGAAAGATAAAACATAGAAGTACCATATGGCCCAGCAATTCCACTCCTAGTTATATGCCCAAAAGAAGAGAATTTAAAGAATTGTATCTCATGAAAAAAATTTTAAAGATTTAATTCTTTAGAGAAATTTTAGATTTACCATAAAATTGAGAGGAAAGTGCAAAGATCTTCCATATACCCCATGTTCCCACACATACACAACCCCCCCCCAATTATCAACATCACTTAACAAAATGTTATGTGTATATCCTTTTTCACCAAGGATAAACCTACATCGACCCATTATAATCATCCAAAATCCATAGTTAAAAGATTCAATTTGATGTACATTAAATCAGTTTAGATAAATATATAATGACATATATCCATCACTGTAATATACAGAATAGTTTCACTGCCCTAAAATTCTTTGCTCTACCTATTTAACTCCATCCTCACCCTTGCAACCACTGATCTTTTTATTGTATCCCTAGTATTGCATTTTCCAGAATGTTATATAGTTGGAATCATATGGTATGTAGCATTTTCAGTTTGACTTCTTTCACTTAGTAATATACATTTAAGGTTCTTCCATGTCTTTTCATGGCTTGATAGCTTATTTCTTTGTAGCACTGGATGATAATCCATTGTCTGGATGCACCATAGTTTATTTAATCCATTCACCTGTGGAAGGCATATCTTGGTTGTTTCCAAGTTTTGACAGTTATGAATAAAGCTTTTATCAGCATCTGTGTGCAGGTTTTTATGTGGACATAAGTTTTCAACTCCTTTGGGTAAATACCAAAGAGTGTGGTAGCTGCATTGAATGATAAGAGTATATTTCATTTTGTAAGAAACCGCCAAACTGTCTTCCAAATTGCCTGTACCATTTTCCATTCCCACCAGCAATGGGATGAGAGTTGTTGTTTATTCACATTCTCACCAGCATTTGGTGTTGTCAGTGTTCTAGATTTTGGCTAACCTAACATGTATTAGATGTGTATCTTGTTTCAACTTAGATTTCCCTGATGACATATACCGTGGAGCATCTTTTCTTTTTTTAAGATTTATGTATTTATTTGAGAGAGAGAGAGATGCTGGGGGAGGGGCAAAGGGAGAGGGACTCCTCAAGCAGACTCCCTTTGAGCATGGTGCCGGATTCAGAACTCAATCCCAGGACCCTGAAATCATGACCTGAGCTGAAATCAAGAGTAGGACACTTAACCAACTGAGCCACCCAGATGTCTGTGTGGAGCATCTTTTCATGTGCTTATTTGCCCTCTATAGATCTTCTTCTGAGACATCTGTTAAGATCTTTGACCCATTTTTTAATCAAGCTGTTTGTTACTGAGTTTTAAGACTTATTTGTATATTTTGGATAATAGTCTTTATCAGATGGGTCTTTTGTAAATATTTTCTCCCAGTCTATGGCTAGTCTTCTTAGTCTCTTAATATTGTCTTGAAGCAGAAGTTAGTAATTTTTAAGTCAAGCTTATCAATAAATTTTTTCATATATCATGTCCTTGTTGTACCTAAAAAGACATCACCATACTTAAGGTCTCCTATAGTCTAGGAGTTTCTTAGTCTTATTTTACATTTAGGTCTGTGATACATTTTGAGTGAAGTTTTGTTAAGGGTGTATTGTCTGTTTCTAGATTTTTTTATTTCCTTTGTCCAAAGATGAATTGATTATATCCATGGGGGTCTATTTTTGGACTCCTTCTGTTCCACTGGTCTATGTATATATACACTGCAAAAGGATCCCCTCATTGAGTTAATTAACACCTCAATCACTTCACATACTTACTTTTTTTTGTAAGAATATTTAAGTTCTACTCTCTGAACAAATTTCACTTATGCAATACAGTGTGATCAACTATAGCCACCATTAGACTCTCAGACCGTATTCATCTTTAACTGAAAATTTTTACCCTTTTAACTAACTCTCCCTATTTCCCCTACCCCCAGCCCCTGGCAACCACTTTTCTACTGTGTTTGTATGAGTTTGACTTTTTTTTTCTTTGATTACATGTGTAAGTGAGATGATGTGATATTTGTCTTTGGTTTATTTCACTTAACATAATGTTCTTTAGGTTCATCCATACTGTTGCAAATGGCAGGGTTTCCTTCTTTTTAAGAGTTCAGTAATACACCATTATGTACATATATTGTATATACCACATTTTCTTTATCTATTTACCATTTATGAACACTGGGGTTGTTTCCACCGTGGCTATTGTGAATAATGGTGTGATGAATATGGGAGTGCTATAAAGTCTTGAAGTCTGGTAATATCCACTTTGTTCTCCTTCAGTATTTTATAGCCAGTCTTGGTCCTTTGCCACTCCACGTGACTTTAGAATCACTTTGTTGATATCCATAAAATAACTTGATAGAGTTTTGATAGAGACTGTCTTGAATCTATAGATCAAGTGGGGAAGAACTGACATCTTGATAATATTGAGTCTTCCTATCCATGAACATTGAATATCTCTCCATTTATTTACTTCTTTGATTTCCTTCATCTGAGTTTTATACTTTTCTTCATACAGATCTTTTGTTAGATTTATACCTAAATATTTCATTTTTGGGGAGGTGCTAATGTCTATGGTATTGTTTTTAGTATTACTTTCCACTTGTTCATTGTTGGTATATAGGTAAACACTTTTTATATTAACCTTATGTCCTACAACCTTGCTATAATTATTAGTTCCAGTTTTTTTTTTTTTTTTTGTCAACTTCTCTGGATTTCCTACAGAGAGGATCATGTCATCTGCAAACAAAGTTTTATTCCTTCCTTCCCAGTCTGTATACCTTCTATTTCCTTCTCTTGCCTTATTGAATTAGCAAGGACTTTGAGTGCACTGTTGAAAAGGAGTGATCAAAGGGGATATCCTTGTCTTTTACATGATCTTAGTAAGAAAGCTTCAAGTTTCTCACCATTAAGTATGATGTTAACTGTAGGTTTTTTGTGGATAATCTTTATCAAGTTGAGAACGTTCTATTACTGCTTACTGACAGTTTCTACCATGAATGGGTATTGGAGTTTGTCAGATGCTTTTAGTGCATCTATTAACATGATCAGGTGGTTTTTCTTTTTTGGTCTGTTGAAGTCAACCAGTCTAATAGAAGGCAAGAAATTTGAGGAGAGCCAACCAAACATTCTGAGAGCTGAATGAGGACTTGACAGTGCCCTCCCTGGATTTTGTTTTTATAATCATCTCACCAGATTTTCACCTTTCCCCACCAACCCCATCAGGCTGGTAGACCTTAGCCTTAAGAGCATCTATGCCAGAGGAAGAATTGCACAGACTTGGAGGCTTTCATCACAGATGAAGGTACTTGAACAGCTACTCTTTAATAATCTAAGGCTGGGTTTGTTTTGATATGAATTGCTTGTTTCTCTTACTGCTCTCTATGGATGTATCACAAAGAGACTTAATATTTTGGGGGATCTGCATTTAGTTGATACATGACCTGGTGATTTGAGTTCTGTTAACCTTTTTTTGCTTTCTGATTTTTGTGTACCATATAACTAAATCAATAAAGAAGAGAATGGAAAAAGCTCTGTTTAACATTTTGGGAGTGATGGAGTAATGTTGTCTATAAATATTTATATATTCCTGAGAAGATGCTTTTTTCTTCTGACATTTACTGACTCATGGAGAGATTCACCACTGGGGAGGAAAGAGAATAAAGAAAGTTCTTTTTCTCAGTAAATTTATACGTTTCTTTCAAAGTTAAACAGAAGAGAAGAAAACTCAAAAGGATTTTTCATTATAATAGGTCTTTTTCTGGAGCATTGAAATATTTAGCTAGCCCTTTCTCATCCAGGACAGTAACCAGGGAAACATGAATGTGTAATTGAATGCTTCCCAAAATCCAAATAGCTGAATTTGGCTTACAGCTTCCTGTGTGTCCCACAGCTTCCCTTCCATCCAGCTTCCCCTCTCTCTCTGCACCTGGTCTCTCCTACTTCCCTTATGCCTCCTTTCTTCTAATCTTGGCTTCAGTCCTGCCTGCCTGAGTCACAGACTCCCACATTCCTGGTTTGTCAGCCACAATAATGGATAGATCCCCTCTGGGCAGCCCGAAGCCCAGCCCCAGTAAGTGCTCACCTGCCTTTCCTGGGGAGGGTGGAGGCCTGGTCAGGGAGCTTGGAAGCAAAGCTGTGCTTCCTTGCTTGGAAGCTCCTTGAGCATGCTTTCTGCATTTCAGAAATCTGGCAGGCACGCAGAGGGAAAGCTGTGCTCTTTTACTTGGCTTCAGTTCCTGCAGCCTTCTCTAGAGAAGGTACTTATACCTTCTGATCAGGGATGGGTCTTCAGTGACTGGAAACCAGAAGGCTGATTATTACAAATGTATGAAGTTTTGGGAGTAAATAAAATCTTTTTGAAATGTGGGGCCACAGTACTTTAAAATCGAGACCAACCCTGCGAAAGTTGACATCCACTGAAATAATGGAGAAGAGTGAGCACTAAGCCAGCCAGGTGCTCCTCTACTTTTTTTTTTTTTTTTAACTTCTTGGTTACCCCTTAAGAGGGTCTTCTCTCTGGGTGTGGGTCATACGTGTGCTGTGAGAGCAGAAGCCTGCTGAATTCAGCACCAGCCTTCTTCCATCTCATTTATTCCCTGAAGCACTCAAGACAGTCTTCTTGTACATTATCAGTGATTGGTAAATAGTTACTGATTAACTACTTAACAGCCCCCTCTCTTGCTTTCATTATAGGCCTGGGTCTCAGTTCTTGCTGTGTCCATGAGATACTTGTGCCCTGGATAACTAGGGCTACAACTTAGGGTGTTTGGTTGAATGTGAGAGAAGATTCCACAGAAGGTCATGAAAATGACTCAGTTGAGGAATGAAATACTGAGTTGCCTGGCATGAAAAGGCCTGGGGAGCTTCCTGTTTCTTTATACAAGAGAAGGGATGATGTCACAAGGAAGAGTAACTGAAAGTTGTCTTGTATTGTAGTTGAATTTATTTAATTCCTGAAGGAAAGTGTGTACTATGACCAAAGCCAAAATCAGTCAAACTCAAAAAGTAAGTTTTACCACACCAATAAAATGCTTACGGTCTCTTCCATGCCTGCCTACAAGAATCCTAAGTACCACACATCTTCTGTCACACCATCCTACAGTGATAAGCATTTTCTATGCTGTAATCTAGTTTTGTTGGGTGGTAATGAAGCAAGGCCCTGGACCCTGGAGTTAGAACCCTCCCCAACCCCAGTATAGCTTAGTACTGTTGTGACTGTGGGCAGAAAGTATCCATTCCCACATGCCTGTACGTTGTGCCTCCACCAATATCTGCATCTGTGCCTACATGTACATGTTAATAAGCACAGCATATATATAATTTCCCTGCAGATAATTACATATATTTGACTATATTGTTAGTTTGTGTCAAAATTGTACTAATTTCCTATATTTAAGAAAATTACACTAATTAAAATCTGAATTAAACCATAATTAGCCTGGTGTATTAGTTTACTGAGGCAGCCATAAGGAAGAACCACAAACTGGTGGCTTAACCGATGGAAATCTATTGTTTCTGAGTTGTGGAAGCTGGAAGTCCCAGATCAGGGTGAGCTTCTGAGGGCTGAGAGAAGAGGGTCTATTCCAGGCCTTTCTCCTTGGTTCGACCGTCATCTTCTACCAGTGTCTCCTCACATTGCCTTCCTCCCATGCATGTCTCTGTGTCCACATTTCCCCATTTTTTTAAGGACACCAGTCATTTTGGATTAGGGCCCACCCTAATAACCTCATTTTACCCTGATTATCTCTATAAATAATATCCTGTCTAAGCAAGATCCCATTCTGAGGTTCTGTGGGTTGGGACTTCACCATATGAATATTAGAGGGGAGGAAACAATGCAACCAAAAACACTATGTTAGGTGTTGTATTTGAGGATGAATACCAGTTTTACAAGCCGTCACTGGCATGATGAAATACTGTAGCGTTATCACTGTAGGTGAGGCACTCACACTTTCAAAGTCAGGAAATTCTTCAGTCCTGCCATTTCTTTAAGGATCCTTATCCTTTGTTTCCCACTCTTAATTGGTCTCTGCATTTCTTTTATTTTTCCAGCTTTATCTTAAGTTTTATGTGTTTTCGAAATTGTTTTCCAAGAATTATTCTAGGTTGTAGAGATGGATCAGACATGCGACACTATCTTAAAATAATAGTTTAAAATACTGGGTTACACTCCGCTGTGCTGTGAAGAGTTTACCGTTTAATGTCTCCTCCCATGGGACATGTTTATTTCTTCCCTGTGCTCTTGATGAAGTAATATTTAGCTATACAGATCTAAATTTGATTTGGTTTTATTATTTGGAAATGTAAATCTTATCCAGAACTCACTAATAAAATTGGCAGGACTTTTGATTTGGCTTTAGTGAATATAGGAAAATGGTACTCTGTCAGAGTACTTCAATTTAGTTAATGTCTTTTTTGTAATTCCGGTTTGATCCACTAGGCAGTTCTAAAAACTTGAGCTGACAGAAAGCAAAGCATTGATATTTACTGTTTATGTCCACTATTTTCTTTAGTAGAGTCTAGTCCAGTCCTTTCTTCTGTCATTTCTACTCTTAGCAGTATTTTTTTAAATTTGTGTTAAGCATCTATCTTTCCTCTGCCTCTTTTCTGCAAATCTGGTTTATTGCCCCTGCCAGATGTTTTTCCCCTGGTCATGCCTGTTGTCAGTTCTGTCTTTTGATATGATCCCTTGCAGCCTGAGCCCTTGCTAACAGGATCGTTCTGTGGGCTAGATTGAACTATAAGATCTAGATTGATTACTGGCTTTCTTGATTGTTAACGCATATTCGTTTAGCTAACCCATAAATCAAACTGCTAATATCTGTAGATTCAGATTTTTTTTATTGTCTTAATATCTAATATCTTTTATTGTCTTAATATCTTAATATCTACCCAGAAGATATTAAGCTCCTTAAAAATTCTGGTGATTCCTTTAAAAAAAAAAAAAAAGTCTAGCTTAAGAAAATCTGAAAGAATAAAAGTTTTTAAATAGAAAATTCATATTGCAGCCTTATTTTATGATAATGAAAACTTACAAGTGGCTGATGTATACAAAAACAAAGATAGAGCTGAGTAAATGATGATGGCTTGCATTGCAATATTATGTATCTATTTTTTAAAGTTTCTAAAAACTGTAACAATCCAGTGGAGAAGATTATTATGTAATTACAATGGGGGAACATCAGAATACAGAATTACATAGAGCATGTCATCTCAACCACATGAAATTATACATAAACAGTGGAAGATGTGTCAAGATGTTAGCATTGCTTATGTTTGGGTGAGGTGGAACCATTCAAGGAAGCCTGGATAATGACAGATTTGGGTTTAAACCTCCCCTTCTCCTGTGAGTGCGTGTTACTTAAGAGACATAACCTCCTAAGCCTGATGATCCAGGGCAGGTAGGACTTCTCTGACTGAATTGTTGAACGACTTATCAGAACGCAACACATGAAAATTCAGTTGTTAACAGAAACCTTAACAATACATATATTTCACCCATTTTATCGCTCTCCTAACACAAGCACTATGTTCATTTTTCCATGTGTCTTCCTGTTTTAAACACACAGTAGGAGGCAGAGCCCCCTCTGTCAAGCCCCATAACCACAGTGTCCTGGTCACCTTACCTGGGTGAAGTCTGTCCTCCTTAGGATGGTGTGATGTTGAAGATTCAGTGCCTTGATGTGCAGAAAGGGTTTAGAATCCATGCAGGCACATCATTGGCTTTAGATGTTTACTGCTGCTAATTAGGAAATGGAAAATGTTTTAGTTCCTACATTGAGGAGAAGGAAAAGCCACAGTAAAGATTTATGTACCCTGCAGACAGCTGGACTTGATGACTTCTGTGTCTGAGATCGGGGCTACTGCAGGCGAGATTCAGTTTAACTGAGATGTGGCAATTTTCAGATATAAAATGGGGGTGATCTTGGAATGAGTGGCCACAGAAAATAGGGATACTCCGGAAAATCTCATCTAGTGTGCGAATGCTGGGTTGGGACTGTGGTGGACTCTGAACCTCCAGAAATGTACGTTTCAATCAAGTTCCTTGCTTTATTTCAGTTCTGCACACAAGTGCCAGATTTTTAGGTCTGGGCTCTAACAGAAATGCCCTTCTGATTTATGGGCAATGGATTAACATAGATAAGCCTCGAGGACATGTTTTTAATATTCTTTTTTCTCTTTAGCATCCGCCCTTGCCAAAACCTTGCACTATTGCCTCTTTCAGTGATGGATGGTGCTGTGGGTTTGCAGTCTTGAATTCATGGGTCAGAGGTCAGAGCTGAAAACCTTTGTAGTGAAAGGGATTTGGAGATAGGAAGTAGGAGATTTCTCTGTTTTTTAACCGAAAGCAAACCTGATGGTGTGCCCTGTCGCTGCACAGCCCAAGCCCACACTGCTTTGGCAGATAGTCTTGAGTCCAGTGGATGCTTTTTTAGCATTAAAAAACACAAGCATAAGAAAGGTGACCCGAGAAGGAACTTGAAGTTCTTTTCATTCATTCTTACGGGTTCAGTGTACAACACACTGAATATTTTCTTCCAGATCATCGTAGAACAAAGCTGTCTATTTTTTCCAAGTAAAATCCAGTCCCTCTGTACGCATCCCCATGATGGGTGCCTTAGTGACCGAGCTTATGTTTATCAGCATCAGTAGTAGCCTGGAGAATCTGCTTTCCTGGGATTTTATAGGCTTGTCACCAGGGGTCAGAAAAAAAACAAATAATGGGATAAGTTTATTCCCAGTTATCCAAACAAAGAGTAAATAATTCACAATTCTTCTGGTCTTGACCTTCACTTTCATTTTTCTTTTGTTATTCCTTGGACTTAACCTTTTATTTTTCTTTCCCGTGTATTTTTATAAATAGCCTCAACTCATTTGAGTTAGGGTGTAAGAGTTCAAAATCGGAATTCACTTTGGAACCTTCTTCCCGCTTTAACTTGGGAGAGAAAGCAAACGGCAGGACCGCAAGGTGGGCTCCAGTGGGGATGATTTATTCTGCTGTCTGAGCAGCCACAGGGTAACAGGGACATTGCCAGGAAGCTGGCACAGGCTTCTTAGTGGTCTGAGGGAAACAAAGGTATATTCCTCAGGAATGCTCGATGCTCCCAGATGATCTGTGAAATGGGGATGCAAAAAAAAAAAGTATGTATATATATATATCTGTTACACTTTGTAAACTGTTTCGCACATCAAGTGAGAAAGACGTCTGTGGAAGGGCCCTGGGACTGCCCAGTGCCAGCTATTCACTAGATGGAGCATCTCCTGTTGTTCCAGTGAGGACTTGAGCCCAGGAGGGCTGGCATTGGAGTGCGGGTTACAGGTGAGTGCTCCAGGAGCTTAAGAGAGGAGAGAGGTCCTGCACCAGGGGTGGTTGGAAAGACTAGTTCAGGAAAGCCAAGCTTGATGCTGGCCTTGTAGGGTGAGTAACCAGGAAGAACTGGATGGATGGTGCATTTCAGACGGAGGTACGCCACAAGAGCTAAAATAATGGAGGCAGTTTTGCAGGAGTTGGAAATATATTGTTTGTTAAAATGGCAAGTTCTTAGGGCATAAATGGGAGAAGGCGAGTCGGGGTATGGGAGGCCCTGACCCTGGGGCTGAGCGGTTTAAACCTGATTACCCATACATTTCAAAATTTTGTGTGCACAAAAATAGACTCCAAATGGTTGAAAGACCTCAATGTGAGACAGGAGTCCATCAAAATCCTAAAGGAGAACACAGACAGCAACCTCTACGACCTCAGCCGCAGCAACTTCTTCCTAGAAACATCGCCAAAGGCAAGAGGAGCAAGGGCAAAAATGAACTATTGGGACTTCATCAAGATAAAAAGCTTTTGCAAAGCAAAGGAAACAGTCAACAAAACCAAAAGACAACCGACAGAATGGGAGAAGATATTTGCAAATGACATATCAGATAAAGGACTGGTATCCAAAATCTATAAAGAACTCATCAAACTCAGCACCCAAAGAACAAAGAATCCAATCAAGAAATGGGCAGAAGACATGAACAGACATTTTCCCAAAGAAGACATCCAAATGGCCAACAGACACATGAAAAAGTGCTCAACATCGCTCGGCATCAGGGAAATCCAAATCAAAACCTCAATGAGATACCACCTCACACCAGTCAGAATAGCTAAAATTAACAAGTCAGGAAACGACAGATGTTGGCGGGGATGTGGAGAAAGGGGAACCCTCCTACACTGTTGGTGGGAATGCAAGCTGGTGCAGCCACTCTGGAAAACAGTATGGAGGTTCTTCAAAGTTGAAAATAGAGCTACCATATGATCCAGCAATTGCACTACTGGGTATTTACCCCAAAGATACAAAAGTAGGGATCCGAAAGGGTACATGCACCCCGATGTTTATAGCAGCAATGTCCACAATAGCCAAACTGTGGAAAGAGCCAAGATGTCCATCGACAGATGAATGGATAAAGAAGATGTGGTATATATATACAATGGAATATTATGCAGCCATCAAAAGGAATGAGATCTTGCCATTTGTAACGACGTGGATGGAACTGGAGGGTATTATGTTGAGCGAAATAAATCAAATGGAGAAAGACCTGTATCATATGACCTCACTGATATGAGGAATTCTTTTTTTTTTTAAATTTTTTTATTCTTATGTTAATCCCCATACATTACATCATTAGTTTTAGATAAAGTGTTCCATGATTCATTGTTTGTGCATAACACCCAGTGCTCCATGCAGAATGTGCCCTCCTCAATACCCACCACCAGGCTAACCCATCCTCCCACCCCCCTCCCCTCTAGAACCCTGTTTGTTTTTCAGAGTCCATCGTCTGTCATGGTTCGTCTACCCCTCCGATTTCCCCCGCTTCATTCTTCCCCTCCCGCTACCTTCTTCTTCTTCTTTTTTTTTTTTTCCTTAACATATATTGCATTATTTGTTTCAGAGGTACAGATCTGAGATTCAACAGTCTTGCACAATTCACAGCGCTTACCAGAGCACATACCCTCCCCAATGTCTATCACCCAGCCACCCCATCCCTCCCACCCCCAACCACTCCAGCAACCCTCAGTTTGTTTCCTGCGATTAAGAATTCCTCATATCGGGCGCCTGGGTGGCTCAGTTGGTTAAGCGACTGCCTTCAGCTCAGGTCATGATCCTGGAGTCCCTGGATCGAGTCCCGCATCGGGCTTCCTGCTCGGCAGGGAGTCTGCTTCTCCCTCTGACCCTCCCCTCTCTCATGTGCTCTCTCTCATTCTCTCTCTCTCAAATAAATAAATAAAATCTTTAAAAAAAAAAAAAAAGAATTCCTCATATCACTTAATTGCAGGAAACAAACTGAGGGTTGCTGGAGCGGGGTGTGGGGTGGGAGGGATGGGGTGACTGGGTGATAGACACTGGGGAGGGTATGTGCTCTGGTAAGCGCTGTGAATTGTGCAAGACTGTTGAATCTCAGATCTGTACCTCTGAAACAAATAATGCAATATATGTTAAGAAAAAAAAGAAGAAGAAGAAGAAGGTAGCAGGAGGGGAAGAATGAAGGGGGGAAAATCGGAGGGGTAGACAAACCATGAGAGACGATGGACTCTGAAAAACAAACTGAGGGTTCTAGAGGGGAGGATGGGTTAGCCTGGTGATGGGTATTGAGGAGGGCACATTCTGCATGGAGCACTGGGTGTTATGCACAAACAATGAATCATGGAACACTACATCTAAAACTAATGATGCAATGTATGGGGATAATATAAGAATAAAAAAATTTTAAAAAAAATTTTGTGTACATTAAAATCATCTCTCAGCACAGTGATAACACTACAAACACATAGGTGTCTGCTCTCCTTCCTTTGAGCAGGTTTTCTTCCCAATTCTTCTGCCCTTTATCAGCTCTGCCAGAGCTCCGAATCGGTCTGCAGTAACCGCCTACCTTCTCAGAATTTCCTGGTAATCAGGCATCATCTTTAATAAAGGGCAGCTCTCGATTTGTCTGGAAGTTCTGAAATGCAACATTGTAAGACGGTGGTAAGTGATAAATCTAAATATCTGCTTGTACAGCAAGGTTTATGACCAACGATCTACTTCATGGTGGAATTTCCTGTGCCCATGCCAAGAGCTGAGTGGAGATGGGAGGGCGAGTTGGAGGGATCCTTGGTGGGCTTTAGTCATACCATGTACATAGCACATTATTGTGGCAGCACGGAAGGTATGGTTGTGATTTTCTAGCAGTGTGACCTTGGGAAGGTCACTTAATCTCAAGATGACAGTTTCTTCATCTGAAAGTGGAAAACAGTGTCAAAGATCTTTTCCCATCATTCCGTACTCCTTGTTGTGGGCTTGTTCTTGGAGGTAGAACCACTGACATGGCCTCCACCCATGCATTCGATACAGCCTGAGCCCTTCTCTGCGGCAGGTACTTTATACAGTGAGCACTGCGCATGGTCTCTGCCTTCGGGGAACCTCCATGTGTTCCTGACTGATTCTAGCCTGGGTTCTTTTTCCAGATTCTCATTTGCCAGGCTGGAGAACTTCATCTCCTAAGCCATGAGGGTAAGCTTCTGGAGTTGTTGATGAGTAGAAATAGTAGGGCCTGCTGGGTGTTTGCTCTCCATTCATCCTTTAGTCATGCTGTTAGGGTGGATAATTCCTACTGACTAACTTAGAAAAAAATCTGTTTAAGTCTTTCCCTGCAGTCCATATTAATTCCACAAACATGGACTAAGCATCTACCGTGCGGCAGACGTCGTGCTAGGGCCTTGAGATTCAAAGGTGGCTGTGACGGTACAGTCCTTATTGTGGGAGGACAGTGAGGGAGGGAGACCTGTCACCGCAAATGTATTCCTGATACTGCCTTGTATGTGTGTCTTAGTGTGAGTGTCCTGGGGACAGGCGAGAACCCTCTGCGGTAGCCCAGTGGGTGAAGGGGCATGTGGGGGGTTTGCAAAGCAGCTCCGGGTGCCAACCTCTTGGCTGGGATTTTTATTGACATGCCCGACCTGCTGTTGAGTTCACACCTGTGTGCATGGTTAATCATTTCCTCTCTGTTCTTTTATCACCCGACCTTTTAACAATTATTTCTAGTTGAGGTATGCAGAGTCGAGCAATTGTCCTGGCTTTCCATGCCTCCGTGAAGGAGAACTAAAGAGAGATCCTTGTGTGAATGTTCTCCCTGCTTTTTTGGTCTCCCCGCTCTGGCTGCAAAGGGGGGAGCATGATCATTCTGGTCTTTTTCTATGTGGGCGGTTACCCTGTGAGGAAATCCCATCAGTCGTATTCATGTACTGTTTTCCCTGAGTTTAGGATTAGCTGGAGTTCTCCCTCCTGAGTTGGGAATGTGGAGGACTGGGGTGAGGGGGTGAGCCTCTCTACTCAGACTCTGCCTTCTGGGCTCTCACTAGTTGGAAAGAGGGAGGTGTGAGGGGCCCAGTGGGGGAGGGGTGGATTCTTAAGGCAGGCCTGTGGCTCCCTGATAAAGCTGGCTGCAGGTGGGATGGAAATGGGACACTCTGCCTTCTCTCCTCCTCATCCCTCCCTGAATCAAAGGCAGCTGGCTCCCAGTGAACAGTTGAGTTGCCTCACCCTTCTAGATGGTGACACATAGACACCTGGATGTGCCTGGTGGGCTAAGTATCATATACTGAAAGTTCTGAATGTTTGAGCTGAGCCCCAAAGTACCTGAGTACAGACAGCCCAGGAAAGCCAGATGGAGGGCGAGACCCTGGCTTTTGCTTCCGAGGCACCTCTGGCGAGCTATGGCCCCATCATGGGATGGGTGTCTACTTATAAGCTGCGCTATTCCCTTTCTCCCTTGCAGAAGAGCGGGTCAAGGGTGGAGACAAGAGAAGCTCCTTCCTGGGCATTTCTTCCAGAGAGCAGAATTGTTCACTGGAGATTGAGGCGAATGACAGGCCCATGTTTTATATTGACCTTTGGTTATAAAATGCATGCTGTTATCAGGGCGATATTTTGCCTGCTGAGGGGAGAGCGGGTACAGCCCTCATTATTGGGTGCAGTGGTCTTCCAGTGGGTCAGAATGGAGCCAGTGGTTGGAGGAAGAGAGAGGAGAGGGATGGTGGGCAGTTCTTACTTTTTTCAAGATGCAGGCTCCCACTGAAGCACAATAGCCTGACCCTGTTGTCCTGTCAGCTGAGTAGGACACCTCTGCTTGTAGTGGAGTGTGCAGAGTCCCATGGCCCCTCTCCTAGGTTGCATCTGGGCAGGGTTCATTGACAGGCCCCAGCACAGGAGTCTACTTTAATGCCAGTCCTGACCCATACCAGAGGGTACACTTTTGCTCCCTGAGGCTCTTGGATTAAGGGAATCTGACCTACGTCCAGGAGGATAGCCTGAGTGTAGGACTTCCTTGTTCCACAGACACACTCGGCGTCATGGCTCATCCTTGGATAATTCTGCATCTACAAAAAGCCTGTTGAATGACTTGAATAAGGATGAGCACAGGCGCTGTACAGTGAACAGGGTCACTAGGAGGGGAGTGCTGTCTAGACAGGAATCGTGATCGTCTTTGCTCCCTAATGTCTGTGATAGTGTCTACTACATAATAGATGTAAAATAAACAATAAATTGAATTTTGCAGCTCAGATGGTAGCTAAATAGAATATGCTGCTTCCAGTGTTTCTCCACCCACTGTGGCCAAGATGAGTAAAACAAACCCTTACCTGGCACTTTCTTTGTGTCTTTGACCTGTGTTAATAGATTTTTTTTTTTTAAGATTTTTTATTTATTTATTTGACAGAGAGAGACAGCGAGAGAGGGAACACAAGCAGGGGGAGTGGGAGAGGGAGAAGCAGGCTTCCTGCGGAGCAGGGAGCCCGATGCGGGGCTCGATCCCAGGACCCCGGGATCATGACCTGAGCTAAAGGCAGACGCTTAACCACTGAGCCACCCAGGTGCCCCATGATTTCTATAGTAACCTCACAGGTTAAGCCTATTATTGTCTCCCATTTTGCGGAGGAAGAAACTGAGGCAGACTGCAGTTAAGCAGCCAGCTCGAAGTCATGAACTGGTATGGCAGGAGTGGAGTTGGAACACCTCACAGCCCTCACTGGTCAGGGCAGAGATCCGAGGGGTGGTTGCACATCTTGACCAATGGTGGACATTTCTTCGGTGAGGAGGAGCCCTTGGCTGAGCTGGACCTGTTTGTTCCAGGATGGACTGGCCAGAGCTTGGGCAGCCTACACTGCTGCTACCATCCTGAGCTGTTTACAGCTCCCTAGGACCGAAAAGTGTTTACTTTAGAAGGAGAATGTCTGGGTTTCACCACTGGTTCCATTGGCTCATCTGCCACAATGGATGGCACAGAAAGGTTTCTTGTTGGCCCCAGGTGACCTTCACCCTTAAAATCAGACAAAAATGGTCAGAAGGAGAAGAAATTATGGAAAGGAAAATAATCTATGTTTTATGAATTTTATACCTTGTCTTTTAGCAAGAAACCAAAACCACAACAAAAAAGGACTTAAGATCCAGCAAGATAGCATACATTCAGATCGGGGTAAAAGAAAAACAAGGATAGGATCATAAAAATAGAGACAGGGGTTAGACTATAAAGCAGTAAGTAGGCTTTGAGCCTTCTTGCAGCCAAACCAAAAAAGGAAACCTGTTCCTCTGTCCGAGGCTCCCTGCCTGAAGAGGCAGGGATTAGCCAGGGGGTTTAGGGTACAGGGAAGTGGAGGTGAGGCTCAGTTTGCAGGCTGCACCAGTGGCCTGAGAACATCTCACTGGAGAGGGAGCAGAGCATTAGTCTTTATCACAGTGTGTTGTCTAAGCTACATGATTTTCTCAGGGCTTTAGTGGATGTGTAGTGAGACTTCTCATAAGAGCTGAAAACACATACCCATTTTTATTTGACGTATCTAGTTTCCTATATGCTTTGATCCTATGATCTTTTTGCCATAAGTCAGGACCGTTAATTTCAGCACCTGTTTAGCAAGTATGTTACTGTGCTGTGTGTGGGGCTAGAAACAGCTCAGTGCCGTGTTTCCTGTGGAATAATGGTTAAATCCCCATGTACTTTGGTTTCAGACCTCATTGAGATTTGCTTGTGTGGACGATCTTCTTGCATGATAAAAATTAAAATACCGTGTCTTTTACAGACATACGGATGTATAACCTTGTAGTTTATTAACATTATTATGTACAATATTTTAAACAGCATGTTTAAAATATTCCCACAAAGGAAATCCTAGGTCTTGTTTCGTGCTTCATACTGGGAACACTGAGAGCCAGGAGTAAGAAGACGACACTGGAGCCTTTTTAGTCTTTGATCTGAGCAGTGCTCTGAGAGGGACTTATTACGGTGGTTTGGTTTTGCTGTATTACATGGGCCATGTTGTAACATTTGAGATGGTAGAAAAGTTGAGAACATGAATCTTGCAGTGAATCTCCGGTGTCCCTCCTTATGTTGAATGTCTACTTTGAGCTAAGCATAGTTGTCTCTGTTCTGTGGCTTCCTCTGTGAGATGTTATGAGGAGGGGACAAGGGAATCCCGTGGGAATAGTTGGCCAAACATCCCTTTCATGGGACCCAGTCGCCCCCTGCTCTCTGAAGAGCAGAAGGAGGAGAAAAAACAGGCCCAAAGGCCCAAGGCATTGGCAGGCCTGGGAATGAACCTGGACCCCAGACTCCTTCCCAGGCCAGCGCCCTTCCCTTGAACGGTCTTGCCTACTCCTCTCCTCTCTCAGGCCCAGAATGGAGATCATGCACCCTGAGGCTCCTGCCTCCGGGAAGGGCACTGAGCTGTCTTGGGACTGCCTCTGGGGCCATCATCAGGTGGAAACCGTGTCTGTACTGTATCTGTGTAGATACGGAGTTTGTAGCAACTACACGTTACATACTTCTGGGTAAAAAGCCTGAAGGGCATACGTCGGAGCCAAGGCCTGTTCCTCTGGCCCTGCCTCCTCAAGAGACAGGGAGACAAGTCTGTACTTGCGCTGCCGGCCCCTCCCCCTCCTCTCTCTCCTGAAACTGCTACTCTGGCTTCCCCCACTCTGATGGCTGCTGCTTACCTCGGCTACCAGGGGCCTCCCTGCCAGGTTCAGTGGTATCTCCACCCTCATCTTCCTTGGGCTGTGATCAGCACGTAGCACAGATGCTCTCTCCCTCCTGCTCAGTGCACCTTCTTCTGGGCCCACCCTCTCTTGGTTCTCCTCCTCCACCTACCGCTAGGCCTCCTTGCCAGTCCCTTCTTGTCCTGAGTTTAGAACATTGTCCCAGGACTCCGTCCTCAGGTCTCTGCTCACTTCCCTAGATGATCTTTCTAGTCCCAAGGAT
Source organism: Neomonachus schauinslandi (assembly GCF_002201575.2). Classification (NCBI taxonomy): domain Eukaryota; kingdom Metazoa; phylum Chordata; class Mammalia; order Carnivora; family Phocidae; genus Neomonachus; species Neomonachus schauinslandi. The sequence goes on from NC_058411.1 coordinate 101,324,790, forward strand.
TGAAAGATGATGAGCTCCCCCGAACATTATGTGTCCTGCTTTGTATTTGACCCTGTTCTACCTCCCCACCGAATATACCCTAAAAAACTCAGAGAATTTTTTACCCCAAAACTTGCACCTCTAGCAGCTTCCCCTCCCCACCCCCCTCCATCACGGGCTTTTCCATTTTCCCTGTTGTTTTGGATAGAGATTTTCCTTCACTGCTGTGTATATTCTGCTTCTCTTCTTCTGCTTCCTAAATCTCTGGGTTTCTCTCCTGTGTTTCTTGTTGATCCACAGGCCTAGGTTTTGTCTGGTCTTGCTTCTGTCTGCTTCCTGCTGATCCACTTGCCCCTTTCTCCCCCGCTATGTGTCTTCTGTTACCTTCTGAGCTCCAGTGTTTACGGTCTTGCTCTGATACTCTGCTTTCAGCCCCATGTCATGGCTCTGTATTTCCCTTTGATGGAATCTCTCTAGGCTTGGCTAGAGGCACCATTAATTTGCTCTGTGGAAAGTCCAGTTATTAGCCTGGGAAGGGCAGCCTTCGTGCAGGGACACTTAAAATCCTTCCTATTCCCAGGGAATGGAAGAGATTAACCATCCCATCCTCTCTGGTGCATTCCATAAATGGCACCTGTGACAGAGTTCCATGGTCTTTACCACTGACTCTTACCCCCAGTCATGCTCCTGAATCTCCGTGGTTCAGGAAACCTCATAATTGTCACCAGCCCCAGGGGGATAGACTATTCCATGCAGTGATCTCTACATTACAGTAAATTTGTCAATTGATGTCTAGAGTTTAAGTTTTTCCCAAATGGGGGAGTTGGTCAGTTAAATATGCCTATAAAAACAGAGTTGGGTAGACCCTTTCATCTATCACCTTAAAAGTCCTTGATATTATAGGTGGAAAATCCCTGGATATTTTGTACCCTTCTGCCATGTCAACAGTCCAGCCACTGCCTAGGCTGTAGTAAATTGATTCGATTTGGGGAAGATTCCCAGTGAACACTGCTGTTATTTATTGAGAACTGTATCTTGACATTTTTCAAGAAACATTTTCACAGGCAATTCATTCAGACTGTAAGTGGAGGTCAAAATGACTTTATAGTTGGACAGCCTAAATGTTTGCTCCATGCAGCTGTGTGTATACACTGCCCATGGACTCCAGAACATCTGTTTAAAAATGTCCTCTGTATGCAGTTGACCCAGTCACCTGTTGTTAAGAAGCTGGCAATGAATCACGCATGTGAAGAAGTGATGTCCCACAGGCACCCACTCCCTGGGCCTGGTCAGCCTGTGGCCCTCTCTGCCTCTTGATCACCTCATTGCTTCTTAGCATTTGCATTCTTAAATGGGAAGGGGGCATAAAGGCAGCTGGGGTTCAGGTTCACTACCTCTGGGCTCTCTAAGAAAAGATAAGAAAGGATGAGAACTTGAAATTCCTGTGGTTTATGTTATTGATACAGTGCTGGGATTCTAATAGCTCCTAATTCTGAAGTGCATTGTTCTGTTTGCCAGGATGACAGTCAACTGGGTCTGTGTCAGGTGCAGGGAAGTGTCCTCTCTCGTGCCTGAGGAAGATGCATTTGACTGAGGCTGGCCTGGGTTGAGGGCTAAGTTTCTGGCCACAGAAGAGAGCAGGTCGTCAAAATAAGCCATAAGCCACCAACTCAAAGGAAATGGACTAAATTTTTGGACTTAGGGTTTTTGTTTTTTTTTTAATAAAGATTTTTATTTATTTATTTGAGACAGAGAGAATGAGAGAGAGAGAGAGAGCACATGAGAAGGAGGAGGGTCAGAGGGAGAAGCAGGCTCCCTGCCGAGCAGGGAGCCTGATGCGGGACTCGATCCTGGGACTCCAGGATCATGACCTGAGCTGAAGGCAGCCGCTTAACCAACTGAGCCACCCAGGCGCCCTGGACTTAGGTTTTAAAAAGAAGTCATTTATGAAATAAAACCTAGCCTAAACCTGTGTACTTTCTAAAACTGGGCATTGGGCTCCCATTGATAACCCCTCAGGGTTTGGTTCTTTTATGAATTATACAGGGCTGTTACCATTGTGGCTTCTTGTGGGGAAACTGAAGCAGAGCGGCCAGAGGGCCTTGCTTGGATTTACACAGGATCCTCGTGTTGGAGTTGGGCCCAGGTGCTGTCTTCTGGTACATGATGAGGTGGAACTCTTTGGCCCTGAGGAGCATCTGGGAGGGCATTCATGCTTCCTCCTGTCCCCAGGAGCTGTGGGGAGAGAGCTGGGGCACTGAGGCTGCTAACAGAAGCATCTTCAGGAGGTGGCTGTGGTGCCCAAGGCTCTCTGCCTCTCACACTGATGATCCCCTGTTAGAAACCCAAAGTAGGGAGCACCATTGAGAAGGAGTTAAATATGCCTATAAATATGGTGAACTATAAAATTGGTGAACTTGCATAGATCCTTCCTCCCTAGAGAGTCTACTTGCCATTATGTGATAATGTTAACACTGAGTCTAGATGCTCTTGTTTTATTTTAACATTTTTAAAATCTTTTAATTTGTGTTTTTACCCAAAGCATTCACTTTAATTGCTATTTTATTCTTTCAATTATTTAAAGTTGGTTTAAAGTCTAGCAGTTTTTTCAAGACTATTACGAATATCACCGTTTGTCTCTGTGTGTTTTCCAGACATTCTAAGTGAGGATCTTCAAATCATTTAGGAAAATGGTGGCCCTGTCCTTAAAGATTTGTGTCCGCCACTGCAATGTGGTGAAGACCATGCAGTTTGAACCATCTACAGCCGTGTACGATGCATGTCGAGTCATTCGGGAACGGGTCCCGGAGGCACAAACTGGCCAAGGTAGGCCATTGGTTATTCACTGGCTTCTTGAAACGTGTTTGTATGTTCTTTGCTTAGTAGCTAAGGAAACAGACGGTCTGAGTGGTACCCAGATGCACCAGTGTGTGTATGTTTCAAATGAAATGCCTTCTTATCCTGCACACTACTTACCTCCCTAGTGAGGCTTGTGCTGACAATGGCCACAGCTGCCACTGCGTCATCATTGTGATGCCCATCGTCCTGACCCTTCCATACCTCAGCATTGCTCTCTACAGTTTACAGGTCACTTTTTGATATGTCATCTCATTTGCCCTATAAAGTACGAATGAAGCTACTCCAACAGTTACGCATTTGTATACCCTGAGCCCTGTTTTCCATACATGGCAGGCTGAAGCAGGCTGGAACTGCCATCAGGATGCAGGGCAAGCCTTATATTTCAGTTACTTTGAAGGGGCTTTATAAACTTGATCAAACCCTTAAGGGGGTGGGGAGCATCTATGAATCTATGTTTTGTTTCCTGTTTGTTTAAACCACTGACCACTATTAATCTGAGTTTAAACAAAAGCCATTCATAGAATTTTTATTTTCAATTGCCCTCTCTCTTCTCCCTACATTTTCTTCCTTTATTTAGTGTTTGATTGGCACTTGAGAAATTGGGATTACTCTCAAATTAATAAGCCTTTACTGTGAAAATGGGCTGAAACTTAACTTAAAAATGGGAAGTATGAGAATCTTAGAGATAGGCATTGATCTTCTCAAAAAGATGTCACAAAACTGCCAAACTTTTGGTCTAAAAGCATTAATTATTTAAAACACTCTATTTTTATTTTTGGGTAATGGAGAATAACAAAGTTATCCCACATTCCTACCCTTGCTCTAAATTCTGGTTATCCAGTCATTTCTGGTGTCTTGTCTGCTACTGTTTTTCTCCCAGATTTAAAAAAATTTCTCTGGCTTAGATTGCTGTTTGGCTCTGGTGAAAATCAAAACCTTTCTAGATCTTGAAGTTGTTTTTCTAAGAAACAGGAGCTCAGACCCTCACCTGGGTTTCTGAGGTTACCTTGAATCACATTCAGGAAGACAGAAGTCTTTAATTGTATTTATTTATTTATAATCTTTAAAGACGTATTTATTTAAGTAATCTCTGCACCCAACATGGGGCTGGAACTCATGACTCCGAGATCAAGGGTTGCATGCTCTATTGACTAAGCCAGCCGGATGCCCCAAGATAGAATCTTTAGACAGGAAATGATACTGCTTTTCTCCTGCCACCATGCTCTTGTACTTCCTGATCAGACTAAGGGATTTCTATGGAGAACACAGAGTTTTATTCTCCAATTATATTCATAATTTAGTGGGGTGGGGGAGAGCGGCTTCATCTCCCTGGGCCCTCCTGCTTGCCTTTTGTAATGCTGTTTTGGGATGATGGAGGGATTATTCAAAGTGTAAAGGCTCCATGGGCCCCTCTTTGCCTAAGTGGCCTTGGGCTTAAGTGGTCACTTCCTTAGTTTCTCCATGGCCCCTCTTGTCCTTCTTCATGGCTTCTCTGCCAGGTTTTTATATAGCAAGTGATAGGGAACAAAGTCCAATTCAGAAATTAGAAATTTGGGCTGTTCTGTTTTTGGTGTTTCCCTAACATGTAGACACAGCTGCTGCCTACTGGTTTTAAGAATCACGAACCTTCTCTGTGGGTGTTGACGTTGCAGCTCAGGCCTCATTTCACCTCTTCTGCTTTACCCCTTGGCTTGCTCGTGTTGTCAAAACGAAACCTGTCTGATGCAGGAGAATGCCCACATCCGGCCAGGTCAGCAGACTCAGGGCTTGGAAGTCAGTGATGGCTTCAGCGGCACTCTGTCTTTTATCCTCTCTTCTCTTTATCTCCCAGCTTCTGATTATGGGCTGTTTCTCTCGGATGAAGACCCCAGGAAAGGAATTTGGCTGGAAGCAGGCAGAACACTGGATTACTACATGTTGCGAAATGGGGTATGTTGTAGATGTCATTTTTGTTTTGTTTTTGTTTTGTTTTTGTCACCTTGTCTGTGGGCCTTCTCTAGAAGCCAACATCCTATTATGCCTTAGAGAAAAAGGGAGACCCAACAATCTGTTTTGCTCCAAGGGCATCTTATTCCTAGTTTTGACTTTGTAAGGGCTGTCCAGGTAGTAAGAGGAAATATTGGCAGTCCAAATTCTTGAAACTCCACAGAGTAATTAAAGCAGCTTGGGGTTAGTGTGTTCAGCTCTTTGCACATGCCGTGGTTGCACTTGGTAGCTAGGGGATAAGATAGAGCGTCTTTCTGTAAGGATATAGGAAGTATCCTGGTGACTAATGATAAAAAGTAAGGGTAGATTAGAGGGGAAAACAAGAAGATCCTAAAGGTAGTCAGCGATTGAATATAAATCAGTTTTGTTTTTGTAAAGGAAAGTCCATATGAGATGCAAGCTTGATAACAATCAGCGACAACAAAAAGTGATTGTGTTTGGAATTAGAGGTAATGAGTAAAGAAGTGTTAAATATTGTCTTCAGCTTAACCTTGAAGATACTGGGTTTTAGTATATGAAATGCACATACCCGATTGGTCAGTATTCCATAAAGTGAGAGTGAATTATGTGGTACCAATTAATTTTCCATTCATAATTCTGTTGTTAAATGTAGTTTTTTTAAAAAAAAAAAGTCTATTTAAAAGTAACTTCCAAACCTACTACCCCTGTTTTATCTTGCCATTACTGCAAAAACCACTTTTGTGGCATACCACCACTATAAAGAGTTACGGGGGGTATTATATATTCCTTCGTGACATCTATATTAAAAATTGCTTGCAACCATAAGATAATTGGAGAAGCACACTACTGTCTTTTTCAATGGTAAGTAGGATTTTTCCTCTGCTAGTTCTCATCAAAGCAGATCATCCACAGACTTTCAGGAAGGCATAAGCTACTTTAAGTTTACAGAGGTTAGTTTTCAAGAATTGTAAGCTATAAACAGTACTTGTTCGGAGGTAATTTCACCATCAGACTTTAAGAAAGCTTGTTGGAAGCAGTTACTTAGCACTGGGGTTTCTGTTTTAGTGGCAAAAATCTCATGAAAACTTTGAAGGAGAAAATCAGAGTGTACTAGGGAAAATTCATTTTTTTAAAGAAAAGTGTCCAAGTTGATTACCTGGTTTATCAAGTTGTATGAAAATTTTGTGGGGTTTTGCTGTAGGATATTTTGGAATATAAGAAGAAACAGAGACCTCAGAAAATCCGGATGCTGGATGGATCCGTGAAAACAGTGATGGTGGATGACTCCAAGACCGTTGGGGAACTCCTGGTTACTATTTGCAGCAGGATAGGTGAGCATTCCCATGCCGAGGTTCCAGTTTTTGTTTTGTTGTTAATTACGCACCTGTTGTTTCACCCCCATTTGGTGACTTGCCAATCTTGAATGTGTCCTAGCCACTGATTTCTGTCCAATCCTAAGACAGTGTTGCTATTCCCTAGATAATGCAACCCCGCCAACTGGTATTGGAAACACTTGAACGTCTCACTGAGTCGAAATTGAGAGATTTTCTCTTTCAGAAGCCAAAGGAATTTTTTTTTTTGGTATATGTGCTGCCGAAGCAAGCACAAAAGCCAAAGGAATTTTTTTTTAAAGATTTTATTTATATATTTACTTTAGAGAGAGAGAGCACGCCTGCGTGGGCACGTGAGAGTGAGCATGAGCTGGGGAGGAGCAGAGGGAAAGAGAGAATCTCAAGTGGACTCCCCACTGAGTGCAGAGCCTGATGCAGGGCTGGATCTCAGGCCCCTGAGATCGTGACCTGAGCCAAATTGAAGAGTCGGACGCTTAGCTGACTGAGCCACCCAGGCACCCCCAAAAGGAATTTTTTAATTGAAAATACGTTTGGAATCCTATAATTCAGTTTCTTGTCCATGACTGAGATTGTGTATAAGCATCAATGACATCCAGTATTTCCTTGAAGACTGATAGGGACGACTGTACAATTGATGGCCATACAACTTTTCTTCTTGTAGCTTCTAGTCATCTCCTTTCTGCATGAAGCCCTTCAAATATTTGGAAAAAGTGTCCTGGCCTCTCTTAGTCTTCTCTCCACGCAAAGGAAGACGAGTTGCTTCAGCCACTTCTTGTTTGACCCTGTCTTGCCTTGTTCTGCATGATCTCTACTCTGTGCTTGTTTCTCGAAAATTAGGAGAATTGAATGTGACATTTTAAACATGGCTTAATTAGCTGAGAAACCTTGTTTTTGGCCAGAGTTATTTGATGTGTGCTCCTGGGTGGCCCCCTGACCCTCACCTTTGTAAAGCCTCTTTCTGTCCTGTGCTACCGGGACTCCTTGGAGTATCATAGGCCCCCGGCTGGAAGGAGTGACAGCAGTGTCATCACTGATAATTATAACCTAATTTATACTTTTAGGAATAACGAACTATGAAGAGTACTCTTTAATCCAAGAAATGATTGAAGAAAAGAAAGAGGAAGGGACAGGGACGCTAAAAAAAGACAGGACTCTATTGCGAGACGAGAGGAAGATGGAGAAGCTGAAGGCCAAGCTCCACACGGATGATGACTGTGAGTGTCAGAAGGGAGCTTGGGGGGTGCCTGGGGGGCTCAGTTGGTTAAGCATCTGCCTTCGGCTCAGGTCATGATCCTGGAGTCCCTGGATCGAGTCCTGCATCGGGCTCCCTGCTCGGCGGGGAGCCTGCTTCTCCCTCTCCCACTCCCCCTGCTCATGTTCCCTCTCTCGCTATGTCTCTCTCTCTCAAATAAATAAATAAAATCTTAAAAAAAAAAAAAAAAGGAAGGGAGCTTGGGCCAGGTGCAGGTGTGGCCAGGTCTCACTCCCCTCCCTTCACGTACATGACCCTGGGCAGGAGTTTTCTGTTGGCTTTTGGTCTGTGGCACTAAAAGACTTCTAAGGGAAAAAACAGACTATAGTCCTATTTCACACCTAAAAAAAGTAATCTCTTAATATCAAATATATAAATTATGTTCACACTGTCTTCTAAAAAAGCTAATAATTGGTTTAAACTGGGGTCCAAATAAGGTTAGATGAAGTGACGCTGACCTGTGTTTGTCTCAGACTTCCCCTCCATCTCTTTTTTTTCCCCCTCTCGGAATTTCTGGGAAGAAGAAAGCAGATTGTTATTTGTATAGAGTTTTCTACAGTCTGGATTTTGTTGACTGTGCTGTCCTCTAGCACATACTTCTGTCTCTTTTAATTCCTGACATCTGGAAACTTGATCAGATTCATGTGTATGTGTCTGTTTTTTAAGTAAAGACTCCTAATATGGTGTTGTGTACTTCCGTCAGAAAGTTGTATTTTGTTGTCTCCTATTTTGTGATATTAAAAGCCATTGATGACCATTGCCTAGATCCATTATTTCCTTAGAGGTTACAAAACACTGATTATAGGAAAGTCCTCTTCTGTGACCACACAGTTAATATTTGGAAAAGCCCTTATCTACACCCCATGTGTCCCCAAAGTATGCTATGTGCACCTGGTTGCCCAACATCCCCCTTCATGCACAGTTACATAGACCTTCCCAGGCTCGCTCTTTCATTGTTCTTGCTGCTGCATTGGGAAGATGTTATCATGGTCATTATGTTTATTGATCCTTAGTGAGGCTTTCATTTCCTCTGACCCTTTCTTCATTCTTTTTTTTTTCTTTCTGCCTCATTTGATTTCCAGTTACATACTTCTTTCCAAGTGAGACAGTGGTAGACAAATCCCAAGGATTTTTATAATGTGCATGATACTCTCCCAGGTACCGTGGGAGATGAGATCACTCCCACACATTCCCTGTGCTGAAGTTGCTTAGAATCCAGTGAGGCTTGTAATACTTACTTACTCACAATGTGTGTCTTAAGCCCAGGGAGGAGTATGGGAATGAGAGCTGTGGAAAGTGTAGAGGGGTGCTCCATTCCTGTGCACCCAGATAACAGGTGAGCGTATTCTGAATGAGGTCCGGGCTGGGCCATGGGCAGGGTTCTACCATCCCTGATCCCTTAGTGTCCTGTCCTGCTTCCCCCCAACCCCTTATCCCCACTGCCCCCCCCATTACTTCTATTTTCTTCTTTTCTGCTTACAGGTGGAGGTAACTCATTATGCTCAGTTTATAAATTATTTCATGCAATGAGACTTGAAGTATCCACTGTTGACTTAAAGGAAAATGCTAACGTGGTTGTCTTGGCATAAATCATTAATTTTTCTTTCCCCCCGTGTTAAAAATTGATTGTGGGGCCTTAACAAACTTTAGGAATGGCTGGGAATTTTCTCTCAGGTGTTTTTTGGTGGGTCATATGGCACACGATGGTGTATGTGAAATAATTTTGCAAAGTTAAAAAGCACAGTTTTAATATAAGTAACTAACTGAATATCAGCATTCCAGAAATGCACTTCTCTTTTGATAAATCCCTTCAAACCAAGAGGAAGAATACATACAGTTCTTTCATCTGTCTTGTTGTGTTGCAGTAAATTGGCTGGATCACAGCCGAACATTCAGAGAACAAGGAGTAGATGAACACGAAACGTTGCTACTTAGACGGAAGTTCTTCTACTCTGATCAGAATGTGGACTCAAGAGACCCCGTGCAGCTGAACTTGCTTTATGTTCAGGTACAGCGTTTAATGCTCACTGAGGGTGGTGAGACAGTCAGGAAGCTCCTGGCTGTGGCTTGTGGTGAGCTGGAGCTCAGCTCAGGTTTCCGTGGTGTTTTTGGCACACAGTTTCAAGGGGGCACTGTTGAGGGATTCCTCACGTGCTTGGTTGTGGTACGGACTAATGTTCCTCGAAGAAAGGAGGGCCTTTAGCCTCCCAGATTGAGACCTGCTGGCCAATACTGTATCTCTGCCTGACTTTGAGGCACTTAACGGGCTCATCACTGCACTAAAGCTCTCTTCGCTGGTGTCTTAGGATACAAGTGAATATGGGTCAGAAAATCCACATTTCTTGGGGCGCCTGGGTGGCTCAGTCGTTAAGCGTCTGCCTTTGGCTCAGGTCATGATCCCAGGGTCCTGGGATCGAGCCCCGCTTCGGGCTCCCTGCTCCGCGGGAAGCCTGCTTCTCCCCTCCTTCTCCCCCTGCTTGTGTTCCCTCCCTCGCTATGTCTCTCTCTGTCAAATAAATAAATAAAATCTTTAAAAAAAAAAAAAAAGAAAATCCACATTTCTCATTACCTGAAAGATAGTCTCTTCATAACCTTTTATGTCTTCACCATTAACCTATTGTTGAAACTCAGACAAGTCATTTAACTTCTCAGAGTTTGCAGTTTCCCAATATGTAAGACGTTGGCTTCGTACCAGATGGTCCCCAGGCTTTTTTTCAGCTCAAGGAAATCCTGATCTTTCTTCTTTCATCCTTTCCTTCCCTCCCTCCCTTTCCCCTCCTTCTATTTATTTACTTATCTGCCCTCGGAAATAATGCGGAGGTCAGCAAAATGCTGCCCTGGCATCCCCTGTGTTTGTAAATAAAGTTTTATTAGAACACAGCTCATTCGTTTGTATGAATGAAAGGGTTTGTTGGGTAAACCCTTTCCATATCATGCAACTGTTTACTTATTGTCCGTGGCGTTTCTCGTGTTTCAGTGGCAGAGTTCAGTAGTTGCGACAGAGCCAGCATGACCCACAAAGTCTAATATGTTTACTCTCTGGCCTTTGACAGGAAATGTTTGCTAACCCCTGAGTTAGTGGGTACAAGAATGGCATGGAAGGAGGAGGGCCAGGAGGCAGAAGGAAGGAAGATAGCCAGGCACTAAGAAAATGCTTGTTGGTTTAAGTCACAGAGCCATCGCTTAGAGTATCTGCAGGAGAGTGGTCTGGGGGTCATTGAACTAGAGGAAGAAAAGACAGAAGAATAGATAGCAACAGAAGTGGTGGATCAGGAACTGGGAGAAGGACTTTAGACACCGTGCATTCCTCATTCGAGCATTGTGCATTTTGCTTATTTCCCTTACATGGCTGTAGTATTGAGTTCTTATTGTCTGTCCATCTCTCTCCCCATGCCACCACCTTACATTACATTGGCTTTTATCTTGGGATGAGGATTGGATTGATTTTACCTCTAGGTAATTTTTCTGTTAGCTTTAATGATTTAGGGACATAAGAAGTGTATTGTGAATCACAAGGATTTCCCTTTGCCTCTTTATTTTTCATGATCACCTCTACCTTCCTAGATATTGAAGCTTTAGTTTTAATATTCTGGATACTGCTGATATTTTCTATCTATAGGCAGTTTGTGGGGAGGACTTGTTTTCCTTCTGCCTTAATCCACTGTGCTACAGTGATCTGCAGTGTCCTGAGTGTGTCCCCGTTGGCTGGCACTTTCCCTTTGCCCCACAGAGAGGGTGCGTTCAGATGCAGGAACGTGTCCCTGGAGAGTATGCGTGGTTCCCCCAAGCTCCTGATGCTTTTCGCTTCCTCTTGTGTTTCAGGCTCGGGATGATATCCTGAATGGCTCCCACCCTGTCTCCTTCGAGAAAGCTTGTGAGTTTGGAGGATTTCAAGCCCAGATACAATTTGGACCTCATGTGGAACATAAACACAAACCCGGATTCTTAGAGTAAGTAATCTTTTGGGTTTTTTTCCTCTTCTTGCCTCTTCTTTTCACTATTTATTTTTGAGCCAGCTACATAAAATACATACCCTATATCCTATTTGTAATCAGTTATGAGGTTGTTCGCTCTGTCTCAGTTGAGTATATGACCAAATTTGTGGACCTTGGAGAAAGCAAAAAGGCCTGGGAATTCAACATTGGAAGGACTGTGATGGTTAGTGCTCCAAGTTCTGGCAGAGGGTGATTCCATGGCGACCACAGAATTTGTAGCACCCTGCCAAGACATTGTCCAGTCTGTCCTGGGATATCTTTGGAGTTGAGGAACTCAGGACCTCCATCTTCTGAAATCTCTTCCCATTAGAACATTCCTTCTTCACATTAGGCCAGATTTTGTCATTTTTAATTTCTTCTCAAGACTCTCCTTTTTAGAACAAGAGAGCATAAAAGAGCTTCACGTTCCTTATTACAATCTTAGGAATTCTTCATTGCTCTGAAAGGGTGGGGTACACATTACATACTTCACTTTTGCATACATCTGGTCTTTGGTTCGCTTGCAGAAAATGATGGGGTGTTTTGGGGGAGAGCTCAGTTCTTGGAGATTTAAGAGAAAGCAACCCTACAGATATATCATGGCCTCACAGAACATGAGCCTTAGGGCTGGATTTCCTAGAAATACACAACAGGACAGGCCCAGCCACACATAGGCTGCTTTTCTTTGAAGTGATCTTGCCCTCTGTTTTGATCAGCTTCTCCAAGAGTTTTGTCTCTTTCTTCCTCTGGTAACATTCCTTTACCTCTTTCTCCCCCCACACTTTTCTTTCTTCTGCTTCCTCTTAGGGCAGATGAAACATTTGAATGAGCCCCCTCCAACACCCCCCCAGCAAATATACAGAGTGTCTTGACATGACCAATAGCCTGCTGTGACCTAGAGTGTAACCTGTAGAAGCTTTGGTGGTGGGACCTGAGCTGAATGCCAGCTGGGGGCAGACGTCCCTTTTCTGGAGGATATGTCAACCTGAAACGTGTTGAGTAGGGCATCACTTGCATTATGTCCAAGTATATTGAGGGACGAGGATAACATAAGTGTTTACTTGGCCCTTGACCCCACTTTCACTTTGGTGGAAAGTAATTGGGACCAGCATAGGCCCTAGAGTAAGAAGAAAATCTAACTTCTTCCCTGGCAGCAAATGTGCTTGGCCAGCATGGTGATGGTTCTAAACTGAGTTGTTACCCAAAAACCCTCTACCCTTGGGTTTAATGAATCCGAAGGAGCCTTTCCAAAGTGACGCTTTGGCCTACGATATACTGTGCAGAGAACGGCTCTACATATGTCCTGTCACTGACTTGGTTCTGTATTCTCCAAATAAGTCATATGGCCAAGTGTTCCTCAGGGCCCATTTCTACCCAATCAGTCTGGCTTCCTTCCTGCAGGAACCATGCGAAGTTTGCCTTGCTCTTTTCTGTGACACCCCAGATGGCTTACCTGTGTGGGGCTTCCAGACGGTATCAGAGCACTGGTATTACCCTTATAGAGTCTTCTGCAGTTTGGGGGCCCTGTGGAATGCTGCATACCTGTACCCCACTAAAAATGCCCCCTGTCTTAATCTGTGGTAGCCAGCCAGGGTTACACAGTCATATTCAGTCAGTTTCCTTTTTTCTGAGATTATGGTATGAGGCTCATGCCTCTGGTGGTATGTGTATCCTTACTCAGATTCCAAATTAAAAGCAGCTTCTTATGCCTAGTGGCAATTATTTTTCCTTATGAATTTGATTTACTTTTTAATTAGACCAAATCTAGTCTAGGTAATGAGGCATTTTCATTTTATGTAGATATTTAATTGTATACCTTATTGCATGTATTGTACAGGTAAAACTTCCTGAGGATACTCGTCTCCTCTTAGTTAAAACAAAATGACGGGGTCACATTTCCCTGACTGTGTATCACTTGAAAAAGTGATCAAATCCTTCCTTTTTTTTTTTTAATTTTATTATGTTATGTTAGTCACCATACATTACATCATTAGTTTTTGATGTAGTGTTCCATGATTCATTGTTTGCGTATAACACCAGTGCTCCATTCAGTACGTGCCCTCTTTAATACCCATCACCAGGCTAACCCATCCCCCCCACCCCCTCCCCTCTAGAACCCTCAGTTTGTTTCTCAGAGTCCATAGTCTCTCATGGTTTGTCTCCCCCTCCCATTTCCCCCCTTCATTCTTCCTTTCCTGCTATCTTCTTCTTCTTCTATTTCTTTTTTTTTTTTTTTTTAACATATAATGTATTATTTGTTTCAGAGGTACAGGTCTGTGATTCAACAGTCTTACACAATTCACAGCGCTCACCATAGCACATACCCTCTCCAATGTCTATCACCCCCCAATATTTTACTATGAAAAAAATCAAACATACAAAATGCTGAAAGAATTATACGGTGAACGCTCTATACCCATTGCCTGGAGTGGTCCTCAGTTTTATCACATACACTTGATTTAAGGTCTAAAGTTGATCAGTGCATCTAATCTTCTTTGATAACAATAAGATCCATAGAAGGCTTTGACCAATGATTACAAAGCTGTGAAGATTCGCAGCTTAAAAGAACGGAAATAGATTGTGTAACTTCCAAACCAGTGCTGGGGAGGAGTGGAGAGGATATACAAACAATGTGACCAATACAATAGGAGTTGAGAAGGGTGGGTTGTGGAAACAAACCCGGAAGTATGGTACATAGAATGTACAAATAAGAGAAAGACTTCTAAATATTAGGCATCATAGCAAATAAAAGTAAATCTAGCTCCCTTTTTTTTTTTTTTTTAGTAAGGGTTTTATTTGAGAGAGAGGGAGAGAAAGAGTGTGCATGAGCCATGAGTGGTGGTGGGGGGCGGTGGAGCAGAGGCAGAGGGAGAAGCAGGCTCTCCACTGAGCAGGGAACCCGAGGACATGGGGCGCCATCCCAGGATCCTGGGATCATGACCTGAGCTGAAGCTAGACGCTTAACCAACTGAGCCACCCAGGCGCCCCTAAATCCAACTATTAATAAAGGTTCTCATATTGTCCAGCTCTATACTATTTCTAAAGACATACCTACATTTTAAGGACAGAGGAAAGTTTAAAGTAAAGCCATATGGGAAATGATGTCCCAGGAAACTAGTTAAAACTGGAGAAGCTGTATTTAATGTCACAGAAAATAGGCTGTAAGACAAAGAAAATCTAAGTAGAAACAGAAAAGGTCATTATAAAGATAGACTAATTTGCCAGGATGACAAATTATGAACCTATATGCACGTGATATTACTTTAAAATATTTAAAGGAAAGATACAATATAAGGAGAATTTCACATATGCAATTTTAGTGGAATAATTTAACATACTTTCCTCAGTGATAATTAGAACAAGATGAAAATAAAGAAAATATTTTAGTCAAGAGAAAGTAATGAAATAAAATCACAGAATCAACACAACCCAAAGCTGCTGCTTTGGAAAAATTAATATGTAAATCTCTGGTAAGTTTGATCAAGAAAAAAGCAGAAGTAGAAAAAGGCAAAATATAAACATTATAGGTAATGAAAATAGGACAGAGCTTCAGATAAAGAGATTTTAAAAATCAGAATGAATTGAAAGCTTGCAGCCAAAAAAATTGAAAATTGGCACAAAATGGGTGATCAGGAAATCTGAGTATATCTCTAATCTTGAAAGAAATTGCCTTATCAGTTTAAAATAAACCCCACAAAACAACAAGTGAAAACTAGGCCCAAGCTATTTTAGAGAATAGAAGGAAAGAAAATTTAAAAAACCTCCTCACCTTAATTTGGAACTAGCAGAATCAAATACCAAAACTGAATATAGACCATGGAAAACGTTTAAACTGAATAGAGATGCCCTCCCCAAAGTTAATAAAACATTGAGTCCAACATGACATGTATTTAGAGGTAACTGCAGGTTACAACTACTTTCTTCTAGGGATGTAACATTTATTGAACAATTTATGGCCTGCCTTGTGGGCACTGGGGATAGAGCAATATAAAAACATAAACATTTCTGCCCTTGTGGAACCTACATTCTAATGCAGAGAGGCAGATAATAAGTAAAATACAACATGAGGAAAGAAAAAGATGAATAATTTCAGGATTAGAAAACTGAAACTGTCACTATTTGCAGGTGATAGGATTATCTGCATATAATCCTCTCAATCTACAGAGAAACTTCTTAGAGCTACTAAGAGTAAAGTCCCTGGAAAAGAGATAAATACATAACTGCTTATCACCACCTAGGTCCAAACAATCATATTCATACTCACCTACAGGCGTGTATATATATATATATATATATATATATATATATATATATAAAATGCTCATTGAAGAACATAAATGAAAATCTGGATAAATGGAGTGTTTTGTTATGTTAATATATAGGAAGGCTGAATGTCACAAAAGCAATTCATATTTGTCTATAAATTCAGTTCAATTCTAATCACAATCCCACATATCAAGTAATGAGAAAAACAAATCTTAAAAGGTATATGTACCTCTTGACCCCCTTGACCTATTTTGCTTACCCCGCAACCCGTCCCTTCTCTGGTAACCAACAGTTTGTTTCCTGCATCTATGAGTCTGTTTGTTTTGTTGTGTGTGTGTATTTGCTTTTTAGCAAATACACATGTAAGTGGAATCATATGGTATTTGTCTTTCTTTTAGTTATAATACCTTCTAGATCCATCCATGTTGTTGCAAATAGCAAGAGTTCATTCTGTTTTTATGGCTGAATAATATTCTGTTGTTCATCACATCTTCTTGAACCATTCATCCATCGATGGACACTTGGGTTGCTTCTGTATCTTGGCTATTGTAAATACTGCAGTAAAACATAGAGGTGCATGTATCTCTTTGAATTGATATTTTTGTTTTCTTCCATTGTTGAATTGGAATAGGTGAAGGGGATTAAAGATACACAAACTTTCAGTTACAAAGTACATAGGCCATAGGAATGTAATGTACAGCATAGGGAATATAGTCCATAATATTGTAATAACTTTGTATGGTGACAGATGGTCTTATTGTGGGGGTCATTTTATAATGTATAAAAATACCGAATCACTCGATGTATATCTGAAACTAAAAGGATACTTTATGTTAATTATACTTCAGTAAATAAAAACTTAGAAGATAATATATATATTTCAATAAAACTGTTAAAAAATTACTATGCACTAGTCTGGACTCAGACCAAGGCTAATTGAAGGACTCACACAAATACCCAATTTCTTATAAAGCTATAGTAATTAAAAATACTCTATTACTGATGCTGGGTGATAAGCGTTCTAAAGGTTGATAAGCTGCTTTATTAAAATTAAAATAATAGGCAAAATATATTACCAAATTAAGAGTGAAGCTCCAAAGTGTAGAAGAAGAAATTCGCATGTTTGCAACACATACTACGAAGAACAAGCTAATATCCAGAAATTATTGAAAAGAAAACAAAGGGGGGCACCTGGATGCCTCAGTCAGTTAAGCGACTGACTCTTGATTTCAGCTTAGGTCATGATCTTAGGGTTGTGAGTTCGAGTTCGAGTTCGAGTTCTGCACTGGGCATGGAGCCTGTGTAAGATTCTCCCTCTCCCTCTGCCCCTCTCCACCTACCTCTCCACCCCATGTGCATGCGCAGGCATGCAGTCCCTCAGGGAAAAAAAAGAAAATCATCACTCAATATACCAACAGGTACTTTAGAAAAGAGGAAATTCAACTGACTTATAAAGATATGGAAAAATATTCAGCCTCATAAGTAAATCAAATGCAAAATCAATAAGAATATAGCATTTCATGTCTATTAGATGGGCACAAACTTAGGTGTATGAAAACATCAAAGTACTTTACAGAGGAAACAAGACATTTCAAAAAATGAATGTTGAATTTAAAAATACAAAGAGAAACAGAATATGTTTATAGGTACAAGGAGAAGTAGGAACATCATCAAATATGCATGAAAACTACAAGAAAGTACAGTTAGGGAGAGAAAGAAGGATGGTGTGGGACTTCAGCTAAATCTGTAATCTCTATTTCTTTAAAAATGGGTAGCAATCATAAAGCAAATATGACAATAGGATCTATTTCTAATGTTTCCACAACTGACAATTTTTAAAAACAGTTGTAAATAGTCTGAGGTGATAAAAGCTTGTGTTCACTGAGGCTGGATCTCTAACATCTGGCAAAGGCAAAATTAACAGGCCTTGGAATTCAGACAGCAAGTGTTCCTGGCTCTGTCTGCTGCAGGGGTATGACCCAGTGGTTGGGTGCAGGCAGGTGGGGCGCAGGCTGAGGACCCCTCTCAGCCTTATTGACCACAGCTGGTTGTCCTGTCAGCATGTGCCATGGATGTGTCCTACTGAGAAAACAAAGCAACCTGATCTATGAATCTCTGTTGAAGAATTCAGAGTGGACTTGGAAGTTTTTCACCACAAACTGAACATAATTCTCTTGTCAACAAGCAAAGCTTTTGATACAGTAGGAGGCCTTGAGTCAGTTTTTCTCTTGGCGTTTATTCAAACTCCTATTCCTACTTTAGAGTTAGTCTTTGGAATAATTTGGCTGTAGATCGTATTTTCAAACTGATGGAGAAGGAGTTATTTCAGCTTGTGTTTTTCATCGGCTCTGCTTTACCTCCTATTCCTCACCACTACGACCCACCGGTTTCTTGATTGTTTGCTTCTGTCCTGTGCACCTGACAGCCAAGGGCTCTCCCATTAGAGGAGGCTGTGACCGTCCAGTGGTGCCTTAACTCCCCGCCCCTAGCAGCAGCTTCCTAAAGTTGGTGCCTACCTCCCTAACTGCTTTCAGACTCCAGAACTTTCAAACCAGGCACCACTGAATTGATCTAGCCCCAAGCTACCCCTGAGCCTCTGCATGGGTTCCCGTCCTTAGACCAAAGGGCACTGGGATTGGTTCGGGAGCCCAGAACTGCTGTGTGGCTGACATTAAGTCCTCAAACCCTTTCCGAGTGTCCCCCATGCCATCTTTGCTCTCCACTTCTTCTCACCCTAAGTGTTTCCCAGCTCGACAGATGCTTCTTTCCTCTCACATCGTCTCCACAGTTAGGCAGGACGTCACTAGTACCCTCCATCGTACAGATACATTCATCTTTGAGTCTGGCTTCTAATTCAGGTGTGTCTGAATCCATCACTTGAGCTTTCAGCCCGGTGTGCTAATGGTTCTCCAACTCCAGCATACATCAGAATCCTCTAGAGAGCTTGTTTACACTGTGGGGTCTCACCTCCAGAGCTTCTCACTCAGCTGGTCTGGGACGAAGCCTGAAGCTTGGCACTTCTGACACGTTCCCACGTAGAGCTGATGCTGCCGGTCCTGGGACCGCTTACATGATATCACATTTGAGACGTTATTGTTGATGATTTGGTGACTGGCCATGAAGGCTGGGCTCAGGAAATCTGAGTGTTCCAGTGTCCTGTGGGTGACACGGTCCCTGCTATATCTCTCCACCTTCTCTCCCCTCCAAGCCTCCACTCTTGCTGGGTAAACACCAGCTCAGAGAAGTGGGGGCTTGCCTGTGGACATGTCCTTGTGGCAACTCTGGGACAGATGAGAAGCAGTTCACATTTCCCAAAATCGTAGCTGACTCTCATATACTTGTATACTTCTTGCCAGACCACAGAACGTCTTGAGGACCCCTCTTTTGGAAGTACTTGAACAAGCAGCTTTAATTTTATATAAGAAAATGAGGTTTTGTGAACACCTAGATTTGAATCTAGACACTGCTCCCCCAAATGTGTTAAGTTCCCCTTCTTTCATTTAATGGCTTCTGGGCATTTCTAAAAAATTGCCACTCTTACAGTAATTTTTACCACTATCTGGCTATTTCTCTTGTCTTATTCTTTATCTGAAGGTTCTGAAATACTGATCACATATTATGTGTTTTGAGTAAAGGGTAGCTTGGAGGGACCAGAGTGTTGAGTAGCTAGGTTGCGGGCAATATAGCATCTCTGAACCTCATGTTCCATGTATAAAATGGGATATTTTCTTCCATGGGCTTTTGTCAGAATTTAATTAATCTACTTATACATGTAAAGCACCTGGAACAGTGTTTGACTTTCAATAAACAGCAGTTGTTGATAGTAGAAATCCTCTATCAACACAGCTTAGACTGTGGATAATCCAAAAAGACATTTAAAGTACAGAATTTAAGGGGTACCTGGGTGGCTCAGTCAGTTGAGTGGCCAACGCCTGATCTAGGCTCAGGTCATGATCTCAGGGTCCTGGGATGGAGCCCTGTGTTGGGCTCCCTGCTCAGTGGGGAGTCTGCTTCAGTATTCTCTCTCTCCCTCTGCCCACCACCCCCCACCCCACAACCCCACCCCCAGAGTGCATGAGCACACGCTCACTCTCTCAAATAAATCTTAAAAAAAAAATGAAATAACAGAATCTGTGATATCTACCTTTGTGAAACCCTGTAAATAAACTTTCAACTTATACATTTACTTGCTAATCTTTTGATGAAAGACCAAAGTTTTTTCTTGGTGTGGATCCCCTGGTTGGGGTTCTGTATTTTCCTTGTATGAACTACATCATCTAAGAGCAAATTTAAAGACGATCCTGGAGCAGTCTGAGGGTGAAACTATTTTTAGTTTTCATGATTTTTTTTCTTTTCAGTATTTTGCAGTGGTCTCACATCTAATAACTTTCGGAAATATTTACCTTTCTTAAGCATTCAGTAGCTTTCTTTTTTTTCCCCCCTATGTTAGCAGTTTATGGGCTCTGTTGGTTTATTGCATTATCATGTGACACTCAGCCAGCAGCAAGAGTTCAGAACAAATACAGCTGACTTGGCCAGAGCAGAAGTGGGGCTCATGAGAGAAGAATCTGCTGGCTGCACACTTCCAACCTCCCATGGCTCTTCGGGGAGAAGAAGAGCTTGGACTAGCCCACCCTCTCCATGAAGTGGAGGGTCTATTATTACTGCACTCAGAAAAGGTGTTATTTAAAAGGCTAGGGGTAGGATTTGGAGGAGAATAACACATTATTCAAGTGTTAACGTAGTCATATTCAAGTGGGAATACCGAAGGAGGCTGTGGGGGGGACTTTGCTTGGCCAGAGCTTGCTTAATTAAGAGAAGAATTGCCGAACAGGCTTGACAGTCTGACCCGTTTTCTCAAAGAAGGCTGACAGATTTCACTTGTATGCATGTCCCCGATGCTTAGGAGCCTTCCAAGCTCAGGGTTGGTAATCAAAACAACTGAGCTGGAGCTTCTTGCTGCCTGGCAGGCAGTGATGACGGGCTCCCTGCTCCTTCCACCCTCATGCTGACACTGGGCACTTGGCTGATTTACTGGGGAAACACACAGGCCACGCATGGGCACACACACACTTCGTATTTTAAACTACCTGATGACAAACTCCCAAATCCACCCCTGTAACATCAAGGGTAACACCTCTAGTGCAAGCTTCGGGAAGTTGTTTTCCGTACCTCCTGAAGAACGGGAGGGTTAATTGGGATAGAAGGCGGCTTGTTGCCACACACAACGTTCTTGCCATTAATGCCTAACATCTTCTGCCCCTGGCTGGCCTCTGGACCCTGCTCTCTGGAATTCTTCTAGTAACAGTTGTTGTTGCGAGGGGTTTGGCATCTCTTTTTGGATGCTTTTGGTTACCTTAGCCAGGTCCCCCTTGGTTGGTAGCACAGCGGCTACTGTCCAGTGGCCCACTCGTGACACATTTTCTCGCTATGGTTTTCAGTGTGCTTTGGGGGAAAACCTGAAACACCTGTGTTGTCAGGTGGGTCTCCTCTTGCTCTGGGAGGTCGGAGGCTCCTGGCACTAACAAGTCCTGTGACCTCAGCTAACTAACTTCTCTGTGACTCAGCTTTTTTTTGTGACCTTGGTGCCTTCCAGTGACCAATCACGTTTTTGTCCGTGAGGTTGCTTAATGATAGTCATAACATGCAATGGGCCGCTGCTTAGATATTTCTTAGACTCTACCCCTCCTGACCCTCCTGAGAAATCCAGATTGTTCTGCTACTAGATCCCTGAAATTCCAGAAAATGTGCTTACAACTTTTGTCGATGGAAGTAGTTTGCAGGCTGATCAGATTTCATTATTCAAGTGTTAATGTAGCCAGGATCTGGCCTCACCCTACCTCCCCTCTACTTTTTTTGCTGGAGTATTTTAAAGCAAATTCCAGGCAGCGTATTTCATCTACAAGTACTTCAGTATGGTTTTCTGACAAATAAAAATTAAAAAAAAAATTTCTAAACCTGTACAACCGCAAATCTATCCTAACACCTAATAAAATTAACAACAATTCTGTAATGCCGTCTAATACCCAGTCTTTGTTAAATTTCCCCCCAGTGTCTCAAAAACACTGTTTTTACTTAATATCAGGATTTAAGTAAGGCCTACAAATTTTATTTGGTTCATAAGGTTTTTTTTAAGAAAAGTTTTATTGAGATGCAGTGCACATGCCATATGTACAATTCAGTGTTTTTTTGGTGTATTCACAAGATTGTGCAACCATCACACAATCTGATTTTAGAGCACTTTTATCCCTCCTGATACAAGCTTGTGTGTATTAGCAGCCACTCCTCAGTAACCCCACGCCCATCCCTAGCCTACGCAAGCACTGATCCTAGCTATCTCTATAGATTTGCCTATTCTGGACATTTCCTATAAATGGAATCATACAATTTGTGGTCTCTTTTGATGGGCTTCTTTCACTCAGCACAGTGTTTCCATATTGGAGTTTATATCCTATGTCATTCCTTTTTATTGCCGAGTAATGTTCTATTGTATGGAGCAACTACATTTGACTTATCCATTCATCAGTTGATTGGACATTTAAGTTGTCTCTACCTTTTGGCTATTAGGAATACTACTATGAACATTCATGTACAAATGTTTGGACATGTTTTCATTTTTCCTGGTTACATACTTAGGAGTAAAATTGCTGTTTAATGCTTTGAGGAACTATCATGTTATTTTCAACAGCAGCTATACCATTTTATATTCCCACCAGCAATGCGTGATGACTCCAATTTCTCCATATCCTTGCAAACACTTGTTCATCTTTTTTTTTTTTTTTAAGATTTTATTTATTTATTTGACAGAGAGAGACATAGCGAGAGCAGAAACACAAGCAGGGGGAGTGGGAGAGGGAGAAGCAGGCTTCCCGCCGAGCAGGGAGCCCGATGCGGGGCTCGATCCCAGGACCCTGGGATCATGACCTGAGCCGAAGGCAGACGCTTAACGACTGAGCCACCCAGGCGCCCCTTGTTCATCTTTTTTTATTGTAGCCACCGTAGCGGGTGTATGGTATCGTATTATAATATTTTTTTATTTCCCTGATGGCTACTGAAGTTAGGCATATATTCATATGCTTTTGGCCAATTGTATATCTTCTTCGGAAAAATGTTTTTACAGATCCCCTCCCCATTTTTTAATTGGGTTGTCTTTTCATTGTTGTGAAAGTTCTTAACATATTCAGAATACAAGTCCCTTATCAAATACTTAATTTGCAGTATTTTCTCCCATTCTTTGGGCTGCTTATTCATTTTCTTGGTCATGTCACTTGGAGTTCCAAATTTTTTATTCTGATGTAGTCCTACTTATTTTTTCTTTTGCTGTGTGTGCTTTTGGTATTGAATCTTAAGTGTTGCCCTGACACAAGGCCATAAAGGTTTATTCCTATATTCTAAAAGTTTTACGGTTTTAGCTTAAATGTGGGTCTCTGGTCCATTTTGAGTTAATTTTTGCGTTCGGTGTGAAGTGGAGGATCCAACTTCACGTTTTGCTCATGGATATCCAATTGTCTCAGCGCCATTTGTTAAAAAGACTATTCTTTTCCCATTGAAAACCCATTCCCTTTGCTGAAAATCAACTGGCTGTAAAGGTTAATTTCTAGACTCTTGATTCTATTACACTGACCTATTGTTATATCCATTCTCCACTGTCTTTATTACTGTAGCTTGGTAGTAAATATGTTTTTTGAAACTCTGTTAATCTATTACTGTGTCCTCTTTTTCACCTCTACCACCAAGCCATTTATTTGTGAGGCACCTGGGTTATTTTTATAGAATTGCCCTAGTTGGCATTGGGCTGATTATATCCTGGTGGTGTCTTCCATCTCTCTTTTTGTAAACTAATATTTAGATCTAGCATCTTAGTTAAATTCAGTTTAAATTATATATTATTCTTTATTGCCAAAAATACTTCCTGGATAGTGCTGTATACTTCCTGTTGCATCAGTTAGGCATGTGTTGTCTGGTTATCCCACTTTTATTAATAATAAAATTGATTAAGTGAGTTTGAATCAGACTGAACTATCTACTATAAAGTTCTCCATTAACTTGTCACTTGTTGGTTTTAGCAGCCATCCGGCATGTTTTGATCTATCGTTTATTTCATTAGGAGCTATAAAATGATGATTTTGGACTCCTTTTATTCCTTTTGTGTTTGTTAGCTTTGTTACTTTGTGTTAATCAGTTTTCAGTAGGAATTGGTGCCCTAGCCACCTGTTAAGGTGACCAATGATTATTTTAAAGGATCTTTATGGGATTTTTATATATCTGTGTTTTTACCCATTGTGGTCATCATTCTTTGGCACTCTAATTGCCCCATCACATGAAATTAACTATATGATCTGTAGGATTTGCTCGGAAATAATCCATTGCAGGCGATGAGGTGAAGGAGTAGATGAGTCAGGAATGGCCGTGAATGGATGGTGGGTTCTTATATTGTTCGATCTTTTCCTTTGTGTAAGGTTTTAAAAATCATCCTGATTTTGGCCAGTGGTTACCCCTTGATGTCAGTCCAATGTCATTTTGATAGATTCTTTGATCTCAGGCATAAGAAGCCCCAAGAACATTTAATACATTTCCTGCCCCAGAGTTAGAATCAGTCACTTCTCCAGGGATCCCTGATTCCTTTTAGTGGGAAATAGTATTTGGAGGCTACCTGACCGAGGCCCTGGCAGTGCCACCAGATGGTCCTTGCCCTTAGCTTCCTCAGTGGACACACTAAAAACTCTTTTCCAGAAAATGAATGAATCAGACATTTAGATCAGTATCTCCAATTCAAATGAAAGACTACAGGGTTTTCATTTAACTTTTTTTTTTTTTTTTTGCTTTATTTTAATCTATTTCGTGCTAAAAAGTTTGGTTTCTAACACCTAACATAATTACTCATTTACTTTATCCTAATTATATATGACATCCTACTTCTATATAATGTAATAATGTAATTTTATAGTGTGTGTGTATTTATGTGTTTAGAGGGGAGAGGGTATAGCTTTAAAATAATGTTATCAATATTTAATATGTCTTCCATGGTTCACTTTATCTTTAAAACAGATCTCACTAGGGATGTATAGTCAAAAGACGGTTTTTCAAAGTTATTTGAAATCATTTTTCTTCCTGTGGTTATGCTGTCAACTTGATACACTGTTAAGTTCATTTATTTCAGTTTGCTTTAGATTTTTAGGTGTTGAATTTTTCCCCTCTTTGTAATTTCAAGTGGTTCTAAAGTGGTAACTGTAATGCAAGGGATATCCAGAGGTTTCATTTCCATCCTTGTTCCCTTTGCCCTGTTTCCCTTCTTCCCATAGAGAATCATTTTAATTAGTACTAGATGTATGTTTGTATTGTTTTAAAAATACATATATTTTTTAAAGATTTACTTATGTATTTTAGAGAGAGGCAGCGCACGTGTAAGAGTGGGGGGTTGGGCAGAGGGAGAGAGAGTCTTCAAGCAGACTCCCCACTGAGCACGGAGCCCAATGCGGGGCTCAATCTCGACCCATGAGATCATGACCTGAGCCGAAACCAAGAATCAGATGCTTAACTGACTGAGCCACCCTGGCACCCCTAAAAATATGTATTAACCATATAAAATGAAAAGCACTCTCCTCCCTTTATCACAAAGGATAGCATACTCTACACTCTTGCACCCTTTGCTCTGGCACTTTACAATGTATCATGGAAATTCTTTCTTTTTTAACTTTGTTAGTTTGATCCTTTGTATCAGACTGGTTTTATATTTGTGTCCTATTTAAGTGTATTATGAGATGTGGCAGTCTGTTCTTAATTGTCCCATAAAATACTGGCAAGTTGGTGACTTCATGGAGTTGTACAAAAAAAGTCTCTTTTTTTTTTCCTTCTCATCATACAATAAATGGCTTATTATTATTTTTTTGTTGTTCTCTCTCTCAGTCTAAAGGAATTCCTGCCCAAAGAATACATCAAGCAGAGAGGAGCTGAAAAGAGAATATTTCAGGTATTGGAAATGTACAGAACTTTATTATCCTCCTCACTCCCTAGCCTCATCTATTAGCATGAGAGGGGCCTCTGCACATGATAGTTTAGTACCCCATACATGTACTCTGCTTATATAATAAATGATTAGTGACTCAAGAGTAAAGAAGCTGACAGTTCTACTTTGGGCAGATTTATTATCTTAATCCATACCTTCCTGCTAAAGGTTACTTAGTCCTTCTGAGAAAAATGTGCCTACATTTAATTTCAAAGGCATTATCTTGATAGTGTCGAAACAAGGTGATTTGCTCTTAAAATGCACTGAAGAAGCAGCTACAAGTAGCTTCTTTGTCCTGATACTTGTTTTTTGAAGCTTAGAATTTGGAAACTGGTGTCTTTTTAAAATTCAGGGTTTTTTCCATAAACGTCAGAGAGTTTTCTCTTCCAGGCAGACAGTAAGAAAAGCCCTATCATCAACTTGCCATAAAACAATCACTCCAGTGAATCCAAAATATTAAAGTCTTCTTCGGTATTGAAATGTAAATATAAGTTGAAGTAGAAATTTCGTCTGTATAAAATGCACACAGTCTTGTTTCCAAGCATTCTGATGTGCAGGCATCTATATATTCTGCTCTTTGGAAAACCATATATTTTGGGTGGATGTTAGAATGATACCTCTCCTGGAGAACATTATTTTAGCTCTACTAAATGAATCTACTCATTGGTTCTGAACCTTTGGGGATATGGAGTTCTTCCAAAAAGTCAATTACACTTTGGACCCTGGTCTGCCATGCTACATGGCATGAATTGTTGCCTGTAGGTGTAAAATCTGTAGGGAGTTTGGGCTCCAGTTGCCATTAAGAAGCCCTGCATTCGAGCTTTCTCTGTGCTCTGATCCTCGGTCAGCTGGTACGTGGGTCACAGAGGGGTCTCCAACACAAACGTCAGTGATTGATCATTCATAGCAACTTTATGTGCCATACATTATAACCACCTCTACCGAGTCCACGTGCTGGCAGAGCTGCAATAACCAGTCCTTGCTGCTGTCACTTGTAGGAGCATAAGAACTGTGGAGAGATGAGCGAAATAGAAGCCAAGGTCAAGTATGTCAAACTCGCCCGATCCCTCCGGACGTATGGTGTGTCCTTTTTTCTGGTGAAGGTAAGTTGGGCAGGGCGTAGGGTGCAGAGGGGGTTTGCTGGCAAGCTGGCTTCGTTGTCCCGACTCCCCTAGCATATGCAGAGGTAGCATCCGGCCAGTGGTCACCTGAGTCTAGCCCATGGGACAGACACGAAGTGTGTAAGCCGAAAGGCTAGTGAGCAAGCCTGGCTGCCTGTGGGCCTCCAGGCACTCGTGTCTTGTCCTGGCACGGTCGCTGCTATAAAGTCACTGAAGGAGTACATTTATATCTACTTGTCACTTCCTTCTGAAAATGTTTCACTTAAGATTACTAAGAGTGCCCTGGTCTAAGTGAAGGTTGTTGATAACTGCATATACCAAAATTGAATGAATGTAGTAAATACGGTACTTACTTTGTATACTTCCAGGTGGGCTTTGGGATTTTCTGTGGCCTTCAGATCTGATTTCATGGGAATTGTTTGCCTTCCTACTAGGAGGAAAGAGGTGGGTCTTTGAAATTCAAGACTGAGGCCCTCAATGGGTGTTCTTAGGTGGACTGATTAGCGCTCTCATTGGCTTCTTTCCTTTGTACCTCCTGACCTCACATACTCTATTTTAGTCATCTCACTAATAGGTTTCATTGATTTCCACTTGTTTTGCTGTGACTCTTGGCTTCCTACCTCTTGACCTTGGCCCTGGAAGAAAACTCCACCATGTGAAGTTTCTCATGTTTTTTAAAGCAGAGGAGAGTGTTACCAACTGTGCTCAGCTGCCCCCAGGGACAGAAGTCCCAAGGCCAGAGTTGGGGTGCTTTAAGAAGCTTGCTTTCCTCACTGCTAAAGAGAACTAGAGGAGAAGAAAGTTACACTGTCCTCTTGGATGTTTGGGGGTAGAGATGTTTTTCTTGACTCTACTCATTGGAGAAAGCTGCTTCATTTGGGCTGAGGAGCAACAAAGATGTTACACTGAAGAAGGGGATACACTTCGTGCTGATGAGTTACTTAAACCAGACAGCTCTTGGTTTTACACCCGAAAATGCTGGGCCCTTGCAAATGATGAAAGCATAGGTGAACCACTTTGTTTTTCAGAAAATCATTTAGAAGTTGAATTTCTTCACATTTGGTGTGAGCTTTAAACTATCAGTGAATTTTTGAATGGGGCTGATGCCTTGTAGGTACGAATGACTCCATTTCCCTGGAATGACTCTGCTGCCCTAGCTGAGGTGAGCCCGTCTGAACTGTAGTCACCTGCTTTCATCACCCTAGCTCCCCCACCATCACCATAAGCAGATGGTGAGATCTGCTTGTTTTAGAAGTAAAAGCTGCTTTTCATTTATTATTCTGAAGAACAGTAGATGGCAGATGAGTTCCAGTACCTCATAGGGACAACAATGAAACAAATTTTGAGCATGTCCAATGCTTTGGTCTCAGTTTCCATGCTTTCTTGAGTTTTTCTATAGTCCTTCATGTATGAAATTCATCTCTTATATTCATATTGTTTTCCATTACTACCATCACACTTGGATGTGCATATAGGTCAGTAAATTTAGGAAAATATGTAGCACACAGAAAACTACATGAAATTAGGAAGAACACTTGAACATCAAGGTCCAGAAAAAATAAATGTTCTCCAAGGCTAATTTATGGCCTGAGAAAAATTTGTCTACGGCTAGTAGGATAATTCAAGGTAGAGCACAAATCTGGTTATTGCAAGGTCTTGTAGATTTGATTAAATGAAAACTTCTTTTACAAAAGTATTTAAGGCAAAATAAGAAAGTAATGGAAGTTTCCTTCCTTCCTCCCTCTCTCCCTTCCTTTCTCCTTTTCTTCTTTTCATGTCTTTATTTTTTTTTTTAACTTACATGTCTTTGAAGAAAGACCAGGATCAACTTTCATATACATGTTAGGTATTCAGATTTTGGTTTTCTTTAGTTTTATTTTTTGTCACTCTATGAAAGTGAGCACACTGCCCACTTTAATTTTTTGCTCAGTGGTCATATTTATGTACATTTTATTTTAGAATTTGTTTTGATAGGGGTACCTGGCTGGCTCATTTGGTTGAGCATCTGACTCTTGGCCTCAGCTTAGGTTGTGATCTCAGCTCCATGCTGGGCTAGAGCCTGCTTAGGATTCTCTGTCTCCCTCTCCCTCTGCCCCTCCCCCTCCACTCATGTACACACATGTTTGCTCTCTTAAAAATGAAAATTGATTGTGATAAATAGTTTGCATGACTGCAGTTTGCCCTATTTTCAAAGTAGTACAATGAGAATTCAGGAATAATTTAATACTATGGATTAATGAACCTCGTAAATCAGATCAATAGGTCAAATAAGATGGTCTCATATACAGTGAATTATCTGGAAAAGAAAGAAAACAATTCCATTTACATAGTATCAAAAACAATAAATTACTTAGGAATAAATTTAACCAAGGAAGTAAGATCTATACGCTAAAAACTTTAAGACACTGGTGAAAGAAATTAAAGACAATACAAATAAATGGAAAGATATCCCATGTTCATGGACTGGAAATGTTAATATTATTAAATAGTCCATTCACTTAGCATAATTTTCAGCCTACAGATCTCTGTACATGCTATAACAATATATAGTCATTTTAATTTTTAGATTTATTTTTAAATTGAGTAAATTGGTCAAGTAAATGTATAAGACATATGTCAACATGAAATAACATTTGCGTGTATAGATAAGCACAACCATTTAGAATATATGATGAAAAGAGATCCTATACGGAATAGCAGACACACACAAAAATTGTATGGCTAAGGGATAGTAAGATTTTTGAAGGTATAAATAACAGATTTCTCTAGAACCCCAACCTAAAAATACCATTAAGTTGTGAAGGAGTTTCATTGGCATCATTTAGGAATTTAAAAGTGAGTGATTCTAAAAAAAAAAAAAAAAAAAAGTGATTCTAGCTTCTCATTCAGTACTTATATAGGCTATTAGAAATTTAAGTCAATGAAATTATAACTTATGAAACATTTAGATATTGATGTTGAACACACTTAATCATACCACATGGCCTTAGGATTAATCATAGATATTCTTAGAGTAGTTAGATATATTTACAGGTGCTTCTATCATATTTTCTTCTATATCCATGAACATGTTGACCTTATATTCAGAGCATTATACTTTGTTGTTATATAAAAAAAAAGTGCTTGGGTATTGGAGTCAGGAAGATTGGCCTGGCATCCAGAATGGCAACATACCCCTATGTGGGAAACAGCAGAAATTCGTATGACTTTCAGAGACATCCATAGCCTCCCTCAGCCTCAGTTTCTTCATCTGAAAAATTGGAGTGATAATGCCTTACAGAGCTCTAGTGAAGATTAGGTGAGATAATATATGTAAAGAAATGTAATGGCTGGGGGGCGCCTGGGTGGCTCAGTCAATTAAGCGTCTGCCTTCCACTCAGGTCGTGATCTCAGAGTCCTGGGATTGAGCCCCGCATCGGGTTCCCTGCTCACAGGAAACCTGCTTCTCCCTCTCTTCCCTGCTTGTGCTCTCAATTGCTCTCTCTCTCTCTCTCTGTCTCTCTCAAATAAATAAAATCTTAAAAAAATATGTAGTGCCTGGAAAGTAAGAATATTTGATAAATTTTAGATTATCCCTAAACCCTTCCCACATCTCCGTAATCCCTGGCAACTGAGTCTTCCAACTTGTAATTGGCTTTTATCACCCATGATGTACATACAGCAAGAGTTGGCAAACTTCTCTAGTAAGGTGTCAAATGGTATCTTAGGCTTTGCAGGCCATACTGTTCATCTCTGCCCAAGTGGCCTGAAAGCAACCATAGGCAATACGTAAATGAATGAGCATGGTTAGGTTCCTGTAGAGCTTTATTCATGGGCTCTGAAATTTCAATTTCAGATAATTTTCACGTGTCACATAGTATTATTCCTCTTGTGGATTTCTTTTTTCCCCCAACTGCTTAAAAATGGAATATTCACTCTTAGCTTCAGGCCATAAAAAAGCAGGCAAAAAGCTGGGGTTATAGCACTGGCTGTAGTTTGCTGACTCTGATGTAGAGAATGTCTATAAGCCATTTAATGAATACACAGGGAACAGCTTTATGTGGCAGTATTTTCAGTGGCTAAGAACATAAGCTTTGAAAAGAAACACCTAGATTTGAATTCTGGTTTGCCACTTAGTTTTACCTTAGATAAGTTACTTTACCTTCTAGAAGTCTATGCATGTTTGCTCACCTGTAAAATTGTGCCTTTTTATGAGGTTTAAATTAGATAATAGAGAAAAGGGGACTGTGGCATGTAAGACCTTAATGAAGGGAAGCTGTAAATGTCCACAGTCTTCCTCTTATATTGGCTTCTTTTGCGTTTTATCTTGATACACTAATCAAAACCCCCTAAGCAATGGTAAGCCATTTCCCATGACCTGCAAAGGATCTTGTTTCATTCCAGGAAATTCTTTTTTTTTAAAGATTTTATTTATTTGTTAACAGAGAGAGACCGCAAGAGAGGGAACACAAGCAGGGAGAGTGGGAGAGGGAGAAGCAGGCTTCCCGCCGAGCAGGGAGCCCGATGTGGGACTGGATCCCAGGACCCTGGGATCATGACCTGAGCCGAAGGCAGACGCTTAACGACTGAGCCACCCAGGCGCCCTCATTCCAGGAAATTCTTGTGTAAACCTCCTTTCTCATTTATAAATTTGTCTTTTAACTCTCCCTGTAACCACAGCCAGAGCTCTGAGGTGTGAGAAACCTGGGGAGCTGACCCTCTTCTCCTCTTAATTATAAAAGCATCACAGGGGGGCATTTGGAGCCTCTCAGAATTGTGAGTTAAGTTGAATAGATGACCAGTTGTTAAGAGAAAAATGGCTAATGAACAGGATCTTTAACACCGTTTTGCTTTTTTTTTTTTTTTTTAAGTTTTATTTATTTAAGCAATCTCTACACCCAGCGTGGGGCTTGAACTCACAACCGCCAGATCAAAAGCCACATGCTCCTGCAAATGAGCCAGCCGGGCGCCTCTGACACCATTTTGCTCTTCAGCAGCCATCCCTTTCTGCCATGCCCCTAAAAGAAATAAGTGTACTGATAATACAGCAAAGCACACAAGCCCGCACTTTGGGACCAAGCCAGGGTAGAATTGTAGTGAGCACAGCTGGATCACAGGCTTAGGCCACGTCGAATTTAGGGGCCTAGAGCCAGAGCCTGCCAAAGCGTACCGCACTTGCATCCCTTCACTCACTCACTTCTAAATCTCCCATGTAGGACACAGGTGATGTAAGAATCAGCTAGTCTCCACACCAGTGAGAAGAACTGGAAGAAGAGCAGGCTTGACCACAGCCAGCCACCAGTTTTTTTGTTTTTTATATTTATTTATTTAAATTCCATTAGCCAACATATAGTATATCATTAGTTTTTGATGTGGCGTTCAGTGATTCATTAGTTGCATTTAACACCCAGTGCTCATCACATCACGTGCCCTCCTTAATGCCCATCACCCGGCTACCCCATCCCCATACCCCCTTCACCTTCTGCAGCCCTCAGTTTGCTTCCCAGAGTCAAGAGTCTGTCATGGTTTGAAGCCAGAGTAATGGCTGAGATGTGCTTGAAAGGAGGGGCGGGGCTTGTTAATGAACCCTGCCTCCTCTTGGTAGAATGCATTCATTCTCTGGCCTCTAAGTTACGCAAGCTCAAGACATCTTCCAAACAAAACCAACCTAATGAGGACCACCTAGAGAGAAATTTCTACAGAACAGCGGCAGCTACAATGTCTGTGTGTGTGTCTGTGCTTGAGAGACAGGACTTCACGGGGCCTGCCTCGCCTGCTTGCTTCACTCATGTCTGTTGCTGAAGTCGGCAAGGCTGGGTGTAGGGTGGACTGAGATGTGTGCGATAAGGGGAGAAGGAGGAAGCCTCTCCCAACATGCAGGCCCTACCGCTGTGGGTCTAAGGCAGGTCCTCATGGGGAAGAACCAGGGTGACTAGCCCTGAGCTGAGCCTTTCGCTCTTTTAACTTTCTCCAGCTGCTCTGCATTTTGGGGGTAGGCCCTGAAATCATTTTGATCCCCTTGACAGTGGTCTCTGTTGCTAGGTTTCAGCATATTCTGCGTTTCTTCTGTCCCCCGTCCCTAATCCTGATCTTCCGATGGAATGCCCACTGTAAATTGTTAGCATGTTCCCTGTGACTCCCTCACCTGTGTCCAGAATGAGCTCAGCAAGAGCCGGGGCAGTCCGTCATAATTCAGTGTTCCCTCACCGCAAAGCCCCTCACCCGCCAGGAGGTGCAGATGGAAAAGGCTGAAGGCAACAGCTGCAAACCATATTTTATTTCAGATCCCCTCCCGGGTGCCAGCAGCTGGGCCCGTGCCAAGCCTGGGTGGCTAATGGCCTAGAACCTCTTCGCCTAAAGGTCTGTGTGGCTCCTGAAGACAAGTTGGACTACCTGGCATTGTCCAGCCTGCATCGATTTCACCCCTTGCGGAACTGGCCTCTCTTTACAAAGAATCTGTCTCTTCTCAGTGGTTTCTTTAAGGCCTGGGAGGTTCTTCCACTGCCATATTCCCCTTGTCAGACGCCCACGCAGATTCCCTATCCTGTTCTCTCCTCCTCCTGGGAGGGAGCTGGAGGTGTGCCCTGACCTTCACCGTCGGATGGCTTATGAATTGCCCATGAGGGCCAGCGGCGATTTCTGTGTTCTCTGACTGCTTTCCCCAGAGTAGGGTAAACGGTGGGAGACAGTCTGCTTTCAAAGTCAGAGATGTTTTCGAGCTGCTCAGATTTGTGTTCCAGTCATGGCTTTACCGCTCACTACTGTTTGCCTTGGATGAGTTGCTGGTCTCTCCATTTGCAGAATGATACCAACATTTGAGGGATGCTCTGAAAGTTAGTAGGTGATATTTATTAAGTGCATAGCACATTTGTGTTATTTTAAAATTGCCTATCCCCTTGTATACGTTCATATTTGTGTGTGCTAATTTGTATGTATTCCTCTGAGAATAATGATTTAGGCATTGTAGGTTTCAACAAATATCTGGGAAGATTTTTTTTCCTGATAACAATAGGAATAGTTTTGTTGTTGTTCTTGTTGTTGTTTTTTTGTAGAGAAGGAGGGAAAGAGAAAAAAGGGGAGGGGGCAGAGGGAGAGGGAGAGATAGAATCTTAAGCAGGTTCCACACCCAGCACAGAGCCTGACTCGGAGTTCAATCTCACAACCATGAGATCATGACCGAAACCAAGAATTGGGTGCTTTAACTGACTGAGCCACCCAGGCACCCCAGAAATAGATTTTTTAAGTGAAATTTGGGGAATAAGGAAAAGCACAAGAAAATAATACAAATCACTTGAGATGTTCATTATCACCATTTTATCATGTAATGAAACTTTTATTTTTAAAAATTTGTTTTGAATTTTATTTAAAAATTTTATTTTTAAAATTTTATTTCATGTAGGGTTAAGCTATACAGATGGTTTTTATTTTATGCTACATTGCAAATTTGTTGCCGTGAATCCAATTATTTTCCAATCATAGGGTTTTTAATGGTTCTAGAAAGTCTGTTACTTGGGTATACCCTAATTTACTTAAGAACTCCCCTGTCCTTGAAAATTTTGGTTGTTTCCAGTTTTTCACTATGACAAACTGTAGTTACACATAATCTTCTCACACATTTAGAACTTCTTTTTGAGTAACTTTTTTTTTATTAAAATTCAATTAGCCAACATATAGTACATCATTAGTTTCAGATGTAGTGTTCAATAATTCATCAGTTGCATGTAAAAACCCAGTGCTCATCACTTCATGTGCCCTCCTTAATGCCCATTTGAATAACTTTCTAAAAACAAGCTGTGTCAAAAGGGGGAACACTTTTATTGTTTTTATTTTCATTTTTTTAAAGATTTTATTTACTTATTTGAGAGAGAGGGAGAGCACAGAGAGAGAGGGAGAGGGAGAAGCAGACTCCCTGCTGAGCAGAGAGCCCGATGTGGGACATGATCCAGGACCTTGGGATCACGACCTGAGCCGAAGGCAGACACTTAATCAACTGAGCTGCCCAGGCACCCAAAAGGGGGGACATTTTTATAGCTTTGGATCAATATTGACGCATTTTCTTCCATAAAGGTTTTGCCACATTAAATTCCCGTCCATAGTGATCCTCTCTCATACCTTCTTCAATTCTGAGTATTAATTAAGAAAAACTCTCCATTTTATTAAGTGAAAATCTAATTGCTTGCTTTTTACTTGTTGTTTTTTCCTTCTTGTTTTAATTTTTTTTCCTTTTTATTTTAATCACCTGGTGTTAATCACAATAAGGGCATTCCTTCATCCTCATCACCTATTTTCACCTGTCCTCCCACCCATCTCCCCTCTGGTAACCATCAATTTGTTCTCTGTAGTTAAAAGTCTGTTTCTTGGTTTGTCTCTTTTTTCCCCCCTTCTGCCCATTTGTTTTGTTTCTTAAATTCCACATAGGAGTGAAATCATATGGTATTTGTCTTTCTCTCACAGACTTATTTCACTTAACATAATACTCTCTAGTTCCATCCTGCAAATGGCAATATTTTGTTGCTTTTTATGGCTGAAAAATATTCCATTTGTGTGTGTGTGTATGTATATGTATATACACGACATCCTCTTTTTTTTTTTTAAATATTTTATTTATTTGAGAGAGAGACTGAGATAGAGAGAGCATGAGAGGGGGGAGAGTCAGAGGCAGAGGGAGAAACAGACTCCCTGCTGAGCAGGGAGCCCAATGTGGGACTCAATCCCGGGACTCCA
This sequence comes from Neomonachus schauinslandi, assembly GCF_002201575.2. Taxonomy (NCBI): domain Eukaryota; kingdom Metazoa; phylum Chordata; class Mammalia; order Carnivora; family Phocidae; genus Neomonachus; species Neomonachus schauinslandi. The sequence continues at coordinate 101,360,249 of NC_058411.1, forward strand.
GGATCATGACCTGAGCCGAAGGCAGTCGCTTAACCAACTGAGCCACCCAGGCGCCCCACACGACATCCTCTTTATCCATTCATCAGTTGATGGACACTTGGGCTGTTGCCATATCTAGGCTTTGGAAATAATGCTGCTATAAATGTAGGTGAATATGTAGCCCTTTGAATTAGTGTTTTTGTATTCTTTGGGTAAATACCCAGTAGTGCAATTGCTGGATCTTAGGGTAGTTCTATTTTTAAATTTTTGAGGAATCTCCATACTGTTTTCCACAGTGGCTGCACCAATTTGCATTCCCAGCAACAGTGCAAGAGGGTTATTTTTTCTCCACATCCTTGCCAGCACCTGTTGTTTCTTGTGTTTTTGATTTTAACCATTCTGACTGGTGTGAGGTGATATTTTCATTGTAGTTTTGATTTGCTTTGGTTGATGAGCATCTTTTCATGTGTCTGTTGGCCATCTGTATGTCTTCTTTGGAGAACTCTCTGTTCATGTCTTCTGCCCATTTTTTAACTGGATTATTTGTTTTTTGGTTGTTGAGTTTTAGAAGTTCTTTTTATATTTTGGATACTAACCCTTTATCAGATATGTCACTTGCACATATCTCCGCCCATTCCGTGGATTGTCTTTTAGTTTTGTTGATTGTTTCCTTTGCTGTGCAGAAGCTTTTTATTTTGCTGTAGTCCCAGTAGTTTATTGTTGCTTTTGTTTCCCTTGCCTCAGGGGAATATCTAGAAAAAAGTTACTACGGCCAGTGTCAGAGAAATTATTGCCTGTGCTGTCTTCTAGAATTTTTATGGTTTAAGGTCTCACATTTAGGTCTTTAATCCATTTGGAATTGATTTTTGTGTATGTGTAAGAAAGTGGTCTAGTTTCATTCTTTGGCATGTTGCTGCCCAGTTTTCCCAACACCATTTATTGAAGAGACTGTGTTTTTCCCATTGGATATTCTTTCCTGCTTTGTTGAAGATTAGTTGACCATATAATTGTGGGCTTATTTCTGGATTTTCTGTTCTATTCCATTGATTTATGTGTCTGTTTTTATGCCAGTACCATACTGTTTTAGTTACTACAGCTTTGTAATATAACTTGAAGTTCAGAATTGTGATTCTTCCAGCTTAGCTTTGCTTTGGGTATTTGGGGTGTTGTGTGGTTCCATACAAATTTTAGGATTATTTGTTCTAGCTCTAAAAAATCCTGTTGGTGTTTTGGTAGGGATTGCATTGAATGTATAGACAGCTTTGGGTAGTATAGACATTTTAACAATATCTCTTCTTCCAACCCATGAGCATGGAATGTCTTTCCATTTCTTTGTGTCTTCAATTTCTTTCATCCGTGTTTTACAGTTTTCAGAATATAGGTCTTTCACCTCTTTGGTTAGGTTTATTCCTAGGTATTTTATTATTTTTGGTGCAACTGTAAATGAGATTGTTTTCTTAATTTCTCTTTTACTGCTTCGTTATTGGTGTAGAGAAATGCAATGGATTTCTGTACATTGAATTTATCAGTTCTAGCAGTTTTTGCTAGAGTCTTTCAGGTTTTCTATGACAGATGACATGAGTATCATGTCATCTGCAAATAGTGAAATTTTTACTTCTTCCTTACCAGTTTAGGTGCTTTTTATTTCCTTTTGTTGTTGCTTTTTATTTCCTTTTGTTGTACTAGCTGTGGCTAGTACTGTCTAGGACTTCTAGTACATGTTGAATAAAAGTGATAAGGGTGGACATCCTTGTCTTGTTCCTGACCCTAGGGGAAAGTCTTTTATTTTTTTCCCATTGAGGATGACATTAGCTGTGGGCTTTTCATCTATGGCCTTTATTATGTTGAGATATGTTCCCTCTGAACCTATTTTGATGAGGGTTTTTATCATGAATGGATGTCGTATTTTATCACATACTTTTTCTGCATCTGATGAAATGATCATGTGGTTCTTACCCTTTCTTTATTGACATGATGTATCATGTTAATTGATTTGTGATTACTGAACCACTCCTTGCAGCCCAGGAATAAATCCCACTTGATGTCAGGGAATTTTTGTAATGTATTGTTGGTTTTGGTTTGCTAACATTTTGTTGAGGATTTTTGCATCAGTGTTCATCAGAGATATATGTTATTTCTCCTTTCTCATTTGTGATTTTATTTATTTGGGTCCTTTCTCCATTTTTCTTGATAAATTTGGCTAGCGGTTTATCAATTTTATTGATTTTTTTCAAAGAACCAGCTTCCGGTTTCATTGATTTGTTCTATTTTTTGTTTCTATATCATTTATTTCTGCTTTAATCTTTGTTATTTCCTTCCTTCTGCTGGTTTTAGGGTTTGTTTCTTTTTCTAGCTCCTTCAGGTGTAAGGGTTAGGCTATTTGAGACTTTTCTTGCTTCTTAAGATACTCCTGTATGCTTCCCTCTTAGAACCACTTTTGCTGCATACCAGAGATTTTGAACCATTGTATTTTCATTTTCATTTGCTTCCTTGTACATTTGTATTTCTTCTTTAATTTCCTGGCTGATCTATTCATTGTTTACTAGTATGTTCTTTAATCTCCATGTATTTGTGGTCTTTCCAGAGTTTTTCTTGTGGTTGACTCTAAGTTTCACAGCATTGTGGTCAGAAAAGATGCATGGTTTGACTTCGATCTTCTTGAACTTGTTGAGACTTGTTCTGTGGCCAAATATGTGCCCTATTCTGGAGAATGTTCCATGTGCCCTTGAAAAGAATGTGTATTCTTTTGTTTTAGGATGGAATATTATGAATTTATCTGTTAAATCCATCTGGCTCAGTGGGTTGTTCAAAGCCATGTTTCCTTGTTGATTTTCTGGTTAGGTGATGTGTCCACTGATGTAAATGGGGTGTTAAAGTCTCCTACTGTTATTATCAATTAGTTCCTTTATGTTTGTTATTAACTGTTTTGTGTATTTGGGTGCTCCTATGTTGGTTGCATAAATATTTATAATTGTTATATCTTTTTTTTTTAAAGATTTTATTTATTTGACAGAGAGAAGGATAGCAAGAGCAGGAACACAAGCAGGGAAAGTAGGGGAGGGAGAAGCAGGCTTCCTGCTGAGCAGGGAGCCCTACGTGGGGCTCGATCCAAGGACCCTGGGATCATGACCTGAGCCAAAGGCAGACACTTAACAACTGAGCCACCCAGGAGCCCCTAATTGTTAGATCTTCTTGTTGGATTGTTCCCCATATTATTATGCAGTCTCCTTCTTTGTCTCTTTTAACAGCCTTTGTTTTAAAGTCTGTTTTGTCTGATATAAGTATTGGTACTCTGGCTTTCTTTTGACATCCATTTGCATGGTAAATGATTCTTCATCCTCTCTTTCAATCTGCAAGTGTCTTGAGGTCTAAAAGGAGTCTCTTGTAGGCAGCATATAGATGTCTATTGTTTTTTTTATTCATTCTGTCACCCCATGTCTTTTGATTGGAGCATTTAGTCCATTTTCACTCAAGGTAATTCTTAATAGGTTTGTATTTATTGCCATTTTATCACTTGTTTTGGGGTTGTTTCTGAAGATTTTCTCTGATCCTTTCTTATCTTTAATTCTTTGCTGCTTTTCTTTTCTTTGGTGATACATTTGAATTTCTTTCTCTTTATTCTTTGCATATTTATTAGTGGTTTTTGATTTGTGGTTACCATTAGATTTGTATAAAACCTCTTCTGCATATAGCAGTCTATATTAAATTAATGGTCATTTAAGTTTGAACCCATTCTTTACTCTTCTCCTTCCCACGTTTTAGGTATATGGTGTCCTACTTCACATACTTTTATTTTGTAAGTTCCTTGACTGATTTTTACAGAAATACTCATTTTTAATGCTTTTGTGTTTCCTGCCTTCATACTGTCATTTTGGGTCTTTCATTTCCACTCAAAGAATCCTTTTTAATATTTCTTGCAGGGCTAATTTAGTGATCATGAACTCCTTTATTTTTTGTTGGTCTGTGAAGCTCTTTATTCTCCTTCTATTCTGAATGATAATCTTGCTGGATAGAGCATTCTTGGCTCTAGGTTTTTTTCTACTCAGCACTTTGAATATATCATGTCACTCCTTTCTGGCTTGGAAAGTTTCTGCTGAAAAATCTGCAGGTTTCCTTTGTATGTAACCCTCTTCTTTTGTCTTGCTGCTTTTAATATTTTTTTCTTTATCGCTGTATTTTGCCATTTTAATTATAACACGTCTTGGTGCAGATCTGCTTTTGCTGATTTTGTTGGGGGTTCTCTGTTCCTCCTGGATCTGTGTATCTGTGTCCTTCCCCCAAGAGTAGGGAAGTTTTCAGCTATTATTTCTTCAAATAAATTCTCTGCCCTCTTTTCTATTTTTCTGGGACTCCTGTAATATGAATGTTATTATGTTTGATAGAGTCACTGAGTTCCCTAAGTCTGTTCTCACTTTGCATAATTATTTTTCCTGTCTTTTGTTCAGTTCAATTACTTTCCATTACTCTGTCTTCTAGGTCATTAATTCATTCCTCTGCTTCTTCCAGCCTGCTATTCATTCCATCAAGCTTATTCTCATTTTGTTTATTGAGCCCTTGATCTTTGCTATATTAGTCCTCATCTCTGTGTTAATGATCTTACTGATATTGTCCACTCTTTTCTCATGTCCACTGAGTATCTTTATGCTCATTGCTTTAAATTCTCTGGCTATGGCCTTGTCCTGTTCTTTCATTTGGGACAAATTGTTCTGTCTTCTCATTTTATCTGTCTCTGGGTGTTAGGAATGTCAGCTGTGTCTCCTATTCTTGAGGGTAATGGCTTTATGAAGAAGAGGTCCTGTAGTGCTGTGCATTATAGTGTCCTCTGTTCCCTAGGGCCTGGTGCTTCCAAGAGTGTCTCCAATGTGTGCTGTGTGCACTCTGCGGTTGGGTCCTGGCCACTTTATCCTACAGGCCAGTAGTCTGCAGAGGCTGTCTGCTGGTTGTGGGCAGTTTTTGGTCCTTCGCATGAGTGTGGCATGTTTTAACTAGGTGTGCTCTAATTTGCTTGTTAAATGACACCTGTTGGGGTGCCTGGGTGGCTCAGTCATTAAGCATCTGCCTTCGGCTCGGGTCGTGATCCCAGGGTCCTGGGTTCGAGCCCCGCATTGGGCTCCCTGCTCAGCGGGAGGCTTGCTTCTCCCTCTCCCACTCCCCCTGCTTGTGTTTCCTCTCTCACTGTGTCTCTCTCTGTCAAATAAATAAATAAGATCTTTAAAAAATTTTTTTAAAAGATGACAGCTGTCACCACCACCACCAGAACCAAGGCCCTGCAAAATTCCCGGGTCGGGAGATGTGGTATGGTTAGGGGTTTGCATCTGTCTTCTGGGGGCAAGGGACCTACTCTGCTGGGTCCGAAGCAAGTGTTGCTAGGAAGGGTGGTTCCACCAATGTGTGGGGCGTGTGGAGGGGAGGGAGCTGGGCTTGCTGTAAGCAAGTTAGGTAGCAAGTGTTGATGCTACACTGTTCCCACAGGTGGCACTGTGCTTATGCTGAGTGTCATGGGAGGGAAATGGTATCAGCCAGCTCTTTTGTTTCCATAGGCGTCTCTTTATGAACACTGACTCTCTGGGATGTGCTCTGAGATGAGCAGCTAACTTCCCCACTGTGTACCCCAGCTATTTCCATGCTGTATGTCCATGTCCTTTTTGCCATGCCTTCCCTCCAAGATCAGCCCCAGTGCCCTTGAAACTCTTCCATCCACTCCCATTGACCTTTAAAGCTCCAGGCTTTAAGCTCCACTGGTTACAGTGGCCCCTTTCTCTTTCCAAGGCAATTGCTATGGGGATTCTTTTTCCCCATGTGGTCCCCTGTGTGCTAGTCTGTCTCTAACCCTTCTCTGCAGTCACCCCTCCCTCCCTAGCACAGTGACCATCATCTGTTTCTCTCCCAACCTGCATCTCCACACCTCCTACCTTTTTTTTTTGTGGCCTCTTCTCTACCTTTAGTTGTGGAGTTTGTTCTGCCAGTCTTCAAGTGAATTTTGGGGGTATTTATGATGATCTGATAGTTATCTACTTCTATTGGTGGGATGAGGCAAGCCTAGGGTCCTCCTACTCCACTGCTATCTTCTCCTTGCTCCCCGTCAAATGAAAGTCTGCTTCATTATTGTAAACACATTTTCTGTTTGTGTTCTTTGCCAGTCACTTTTGTCAATCTATGGTAAACTTCCACACATACAGTATATAAAGTCACTATCGTAATTGTTTTAAGTATTTATCCCTAGTCATTTGCTTAATTTTGTTTACAGTGAGGTTTCTTTCTTTTTCTCCTATTTTCCCTGTTTTTCAGATGTATCAAAGTCTATATATTTGTAGTTAAAGATGTTGATCTTTCCCTTTATAAATTTTCTTTATTTTGGTGTTTGTGCTTAAAAGTCATTTCCCTCCCAGGAATCACAAAAATATCCACCTATAAATTCTTTGTAAGTTATTAATCTCTCTTAAATTTGTTTTGGCATGAGTGTGAGGTAGGGATCCATTATTTTAATAGGCATGATTACTATTAAATTATTAAAGCTAATCATAAAAGGCTTTTTCAGAGTCAGTAGATATACATAAAAATACCAAAACAATTCAAATGGAAATGTATTTGGGAGATTTTTAAAAAAAGGTCTGTGTCTCTTTTATTGAGAAGATTCTACTTTGGCAGAGTTTTAGTTAATTCTAAATAGCTAACATGCTGTATTTAAATTTGCACATTAAACTTTTTTTGTTATTCACTGAGTTGGCTACTGGAAGTGATAATATTTGGAATTCATCTTAATTTCTATTTCTCTGGATCACAGTCCATTTTTGGAGCAACATGCCCTCCTAAACAGCATCTCTTTTCAGGAATTGTGACTTTGTGGATTTTTCCAGTCTTCTGATGTCCCTGTTTTAGCTTCCATGTCTTTAGTTTAGTGAGTCATTCACCTAGTCCCAAAACCCTGGTTTTCCAGTAGTCCTACCTATTTTGAAACATAGTATATGTAGATGACCTCAGGTAAGACATCATGAGATCTCTGATGACTTGGCAAAATCAGATGTATTCAGAAGAAGAGCACTAACCCTCGGTATTTCCTGTTTTAGGAAAAGATGAAAGGCAAGAACAAGCTGGTGCCTCGCCTGCTGGGCATCACCAAGGACTCAGTGATGCGTGTGGATGAGAAGACCAAGGAAGTGCTGCAGGAGTGGCCACTTACCACGGTTAAGCGCTGGGCAGCCTCACCCAAAAGCTTCACCCTGGTACGGACTGGCAATGGGGAGGACCAACACGGCCTTGGGCAATACTGTGCGGTGGGAGAGAGAATACAAGCCTGATGGGTTTCCCTGGCCTTAGAGAGCAGTGTGCAGAGGGACAGATAGTGGGAGTCCACAGAGGGTGGGGACTGGCCCAGTCTTCTATGTTCCTGATGCTGTCCCTAGCATGCCCTAGAAGGAAACTTGCTAATGCTCAGAGGCTGATCAAATCCTCCCTCTTCATCTCTGCTTGTTTTAGAAGTTCCTAAGCATTGTGACATCTTGCTGAAGTGTGTTATCCCAGCCTGCCTAGAAACAGCATACTATACAGAGGAAATGGCATAGACTTTAGGGTAGTATTCAAAACCAGCTGGTCATCTCCCATTTCTGAGAGAGTTCTCTCTCCTCTCTGAGCCTTAATGTCATTAGCTTTAACATGGGAATCATAATACCTATTTCACAGAGGTGTTAAGATCAAACAAGGTGATGATGATAAAATTCTCAGTGTGAAGTACATGGAAAGTAGGGAGAATGTCGTCATCCCAGGCCTTCAGACCTCTGAATTCTTCCTCCCAACCTTAATAGTTGCTCTTAGCAGATTATAATTGTGTTATTATCTTAATTATAGCTGCATTGACACACAAGAATTGATAGCATTGTTATTTTGTAGGGCAAGTTGAGCAACAAGAGAAATCAATGCTGAAAGTTATCCATCTCCTAGCACTCCTGAAGTGTACTATTCTCCAGGTCTAGTGAATACTTGAAATTTCAGCTTGTATCTAGGTAAGGTCTCATAATAGGGCATCAGAAAAAAAGGTATAAGGAAGGGGTTTTGGAGGGAGTATTTAGTTATCTAGTTTGATCATTGGTGGATAGACTCTTGCCAGTGGGAAGGAATCATCAGGAAATAGACCTTCTTCCCTCCTGTAGTCAGTAAGAGCTCTACCTGCATGGCCCTTAAGAAGGGGTGTTCATACTTAGAGAACTGTGTTCTCCTCTTCCATGGTAGGAAGTTGTAGATAACTTGTAAAAGAGAAAAATCAAATCAATATAAACATGTTATTTAGAAATACTAGAAGAAACTGTGAAAGGGTTCAAAGTAGTTGCCTTTGGGGATAGGAGGGATGGAAAGTAAAGATAGTAATGGCTTGGGCAGGGGCCTGCTGTGTTTTTTTATGTACCTTTTAGTGCTATTGGTCTTTGAAAACTAGGTCCAAGTCCCATTTTGTTGAAAACAAAAAGTTATTTTAAAGATAAACAAGAAATAGTTATGAGTCGCAGTAACTACCTCAAGCACAAGAGAGAATGAATATCGATGTTTATTAAAGTTGGATTAAAGTTTGTAACATGTCTTATTTCTTTCCACTCTGAGCCTGAATTTAATTTCCAAGTGTTTGGAGATTCTCCTGTTGTCTTCCTATTATTCATTTTTAGTTCAGTTCTGTTACGGTTGAAGGACATACTCTGCATAATTTCAAGTCTTAGAATTCTAAGATTTGTTTATATTACAGGATATGGTCATTCTAGGAGAATGTTTGATGAGTACTTAACAAGGGTGTTAGGTAAATGTCGGATCCTGTTAGTTGATGTTGTTCCAGTCATCTCTATCTCAACAACAGTTGTGGATTTTTCTGTTTTTCCTTTCAGTTTTTACTGCATGTATTCTGAAGCTGTGTTTGGTGCTTACATGTACATTTAAGATCCCTCTGTCATCTTCATGGAGAAATTGTTTTACCATTTAGTTGTTTTGTTCCTCATAAATTTGTTTGCTCTGAAATCTGCTTAATCTTAATAAAACCACTCATGATTTTTCAAATTAATGTTTGCATGATATATTTTTCCATCCTTTTACTTTCAACCTACCTATATTATATTTGAGACAAGTTTCTTACAGAGTACATAAAGTCGGGTTGTGCTTTCTTAAAAATCTACTTGGTCAGTCTCTTTTAATTGGCCTATTTAGACCATTTATATTTCAATCTTGATATGTTAGGGCTTAAGTCTGCCATTTTATAATATTTTTCTGTTTATCCCCTCCATTTCTTTTTCCTCTGTTTTTCTTGCCTTCTTTTGGGTTACCTTTTAGAGTTCCATTTTGATTTATTTATAATGTTTTCGAGCATATCTCTTTGCTCAGTATTCTTAGTGATCTAGATATTACCAGATATGTAAGAAATTAATTATCACCCACAGGTGTGGATGTTTACCACTTCAAGAGAAGCTTAGAAGCTTCTATTTAGGACTCTTTACACTCCCCACTTTTTGAAAATAATTGTTCGAAGAACAATTTGTTGAGACTTTTTTAAATTGTATCTAGACATAATGGTTATTTAGTTAAGAGATTCTTGCTCTTACTTATACATTGAACACCATGTGAGATGGTGTTACAACTTCTGCTGCAACCATAAGATACGATTAAGTAAAACTCATGAGGTGCAGGATAAGTTACTACATTTCCTTCTATTTTTTTATCTATCCCACTGTTGTTTTATTTTTAACCTTCCCAGCCTCCTGGGAAAATTTTGGTTATTACATTTTTCCTTATTATAGTTGTTATATGATTCCTTCTTCTGACTTATTTCTCTGTTGAAACCTATTTGTTTCAGGAGAATTTGTAATCTATGAAACATTTTATGATGGCTGCTTTAAAATCTTTATCAGATAATTCCAATATCTGATTCATTTCAGTATTGGCATCAATTGATTATCTTTTCTTATTCATATCATAGTTGTTTGGCTCTTGATATGAGTAGTGACTTTTTAAAATTGTATCTAGACATTGTGATTATTTAGTTAGGAGACTCTTGCTCTTACTTAAATCTTCTGTTTTATCAGACAGTCATCTTGTTTAGATTTAGTGTAGCTTTCTGGTCTCCTTTTGTGGGCTTTTCAGTGCTGTTCTGGATTGTTTTGACACTGCCAGGGTTCTCACTCAAAACTTGATGGTGCTGTTTGTGAAGGCATTCCCTTGGACCACCTGCTATTGACCTTTTTGGGTTAGGCAGAAGCTACCAGGCCTGTCTTTGTTTGTGCCATTGGGTGGAGGTCAGGAAGACATAGGCTTCACGTGACCACTGTTGCACAAGAACAAGACCACTGGCCTATCTGGGTTGTGGAGCCGGGGCTGGGGTGGCCTGGGCTTTCACTGCTCTGCAGCTACTGGTGAGCACCGGCCCAGGTTGTGGAGGTGGTTTGAGGCTCCAAGATAGATCTCCATTGGGCTTCTCCTCTCCTGGTCCTCTGGCAAAAAAGGACAGGCTTTTGAAATCCTGCCTTTTTGAGATTCTGGGTTTCAGGCACCCACCTGGGAGTAATCGGATATAAAGGAAAACCCAAGAATTCACCAGAGTGTGTTTTCTCAAGTACTGTGCTCCATAGTCAATCTACCTTTCCAGCTTTCAGGGCCCTTTTACTAAATTTTAGGGTATTCAATTGTGTTTAAAGGGGAAGAGAAGGGAAAAGGGAGTCTATGCCATTTTGTTCCGGGACTAGGCCTCTTTACCTTTAAAACTGTAGATACGTGATGTAGTTATATTTCTTCTAATGCTGTTTTTTCAGGATTTTGGGGAGTATCAGGAAAGCTACTATTCAGTACAAACCACTGAAGGAGAGCAGATATCCCAGCTGATTGCAGGCTACATTGACATCATCCTCAAAAAGGTATTTCATACTGATGCAAATTGGAAAAGCTGCCTTTTTTAAAACACTGACTTAGATGATGCTGCAACCTGGGGAAAAAAAAACAACAACAACACAAAACCACCATAATTTGAAGTACTTGATTCACTAATTTAATCTTAACATTAAGATTGCTTGAGTGTGCAGTCTTTAACCTCAAAATCCTACAAGAATTTCCATTTTAGCTGCAGTTCATATTTATATTATTACTGCCAGGTAATGAGCAGTAGTGCTTCACTTAGCTAATGAATGAGACTAGCTAACCACTCAGCATCTTCCTCTCTAGGTAGTTCTGTTAGCTTTCCAGCCTCTTTAGAAACCTAGGTTGAGGGTCTGAAAATGCTCTTCATATTTTTCATGAATTTTTTTTAAATAGGCTCCATGCCCAGCATGGAGCCCACTCTGGGGCCTGAACTCATGACCCCAAGACCAAGACCTGAGCTTAGATCAAGAGTCACATGGTCAGCTGACTGAGCCACCCAGGTGTTCCTCGTGAATTTTTACCAAATTACCAAATTTCATGAAGTTTTAGCAAATTCTTACCAAATTTAGTGGGGTTATATACCATAGTGGTATACAGACTGCCAAAGACTTCAAGATACAGCCCACTGAAATAACCAAGTTCAGCTAGAACATCAGTATCTGTGTCTTGATTTTAACTGTATGAAATTTAGTCGATGCAGTAATAAACACAGAAGGCATATTTCTATATTGTGTTAAACCATGTATTTATTTTATATTGTTACTTTTGTTTTTGTTCACCCATCACCTACTCCAATACAAAGAATTTTGAGTAAACCTCAACATTTTTGCTTGTGTAGCTCCTTTTAAAAGGTATCTTAAGTTTCTTGCATCAAGACCTGCTGAGTTTCCTTTTTGTTTCGTTTTACCTCAGAAACAAAGTAAAGATAGATTTGGATTAGAGGGGGATGAGGAGTCGACTATGCTGGAAGAGTCCGTTTCCCCAAAAAAGTAAGTATTTTTAAGAGCCCCCGAGAACCCGCCTTCTCACTAAATGGACAGGTTTCCTTGTGCCTACTCTGGAGTCTGTTGACCTGAAGTCCGTCAGAAGGGGAGACAGCAGTGCATTATATAAATGAGTCTTGCTTCTCGAAAGGTGGTTTCCAGACCATCATTTTCAGGGTTGAGTATATTCTTGTGGGGGTAAGAGGCTGTGGATTTCAGGGAGACACAGAACAAAATGTAACTCCATCTTTAGACACAGTGAGTATTCGTGAATCCTGTTCTGCAGTTGCTCATTTAAATCTCCTAATATGTGTCATTTTCATCAAATGCTGGAGAGTGAGTTTCTGTTTAATTCTGTGACAGTGGAGGAGTTATTGTTTATAGAACATGTAGAGGGAAGTGTTTAAAATATGGACTCCAGAGGCAGACTTGCTGGGTTCAAATCTCGAGTCTCTCTCTCTTTTTTTTTTTTTAAGAGAGTGGGGGATGGGGGGAGTCGCAGAAGAAGAGGGAGAGAATCTCAAGTAAGCTCCACACCCAGCGCAGAGCCCGACAGCGGGGCTCATTCTCACAACCCTGAGATCATGACCTGAGCTGAAATCAAGAGTCAGATGCTTAACTGACTGAGCCAGCCAGGCGCCCCTTGAGTCTCTTTTTTAATGTGTGGCCTTGGAGATATTACACATTTCCTCTGCCCCTTCATCTGAACTATAAAATGAGAATAATGATAGTACCACCTTATACGATTTATTTTGATGACTGAATTATTAATAAAGCACATAAAACAATGCCTGGCACATCATAAATATTTACTATTCTTAACATCTTCATCATCATTTTCGATTCAGAACAGTCTCAAGTTAACCCCATTTTATAGGTAAGGAAACTGAGATTTTGAAAAAAATTTTATTTATTTATTTATTTTTTTAAGATTTATTTATTTGACAGAGAGAGAGACAGCGAGAGAAGGAACACAAGCAGGGGAGTGGGAGAGGGAGAAGCAGGCTTCCCGTCAAGCAGGGAGCCCGATGCGGGGCTCGATCCCAATCATGACCTGGCCGAGGGCAGACGCTTAACAACTGAGCCACCCAGGCGCCCCGAGATTTTAAAATTTTTAAATTAACATCTAATAAATGGTACTTTGGGAAAATCCCAGCAGCTGCTTCCCTTATGTTATGTAGAACATTGTGATAATTAGTTTCTTGCCTACATTTGACTCTGTATGTCTAGCATGCTATCTCATTTCACCCCAATAACAACCCCCGATGTAAGAGGTAGACCAGATGTTACTGCCTGTTTGTGACTGAGGAAACCAAAGCTCTGAAAGTTACTTCAGATGCACACATGAGTCAGAGCCAGGAGTCAGTTCATATCTTGTGATGTTTCTTACAGTACACTGCCAGAAAGTTCTAGCAGATTCAAGCATATTGAACTTGCTAAGTCATAGTAATTGCTTCTGGAACATTTCCATACTCCATCACTTTGTCCTGATTTGCTTCATAATCACCTTGAAGGTGCTTTTCCATTTGTCCCCTATTTTAGTACACAATTTGGAACCAAACCTGATGGTATGATGCGTTTCACATACGTGGTACCCTCTTGAAGAGCACCTTAAGTCATTGGAATTATTAATGACCATTAGCTGGAAATCAGTAAGCTAGTGCTTTCTGGCAGGGGTGAGTTGTTCCCCTCAGAGGACTTGGCTGCACTTGTCCTTCTAAGAGCAGTTGAGTAAGTGTCTGAGCCTAGAGCACTGAAACTCTATACTGCCTTTTACCAAGGAAGCCCCTTCCCATTGCCTGGGGCATCATGGTGGGATCTGATCAAGGCAAGCAGGAAGAATGGTCCAGGTTGGTTCCCATCACAAGACCTGCCACTTCTCCCTGCTTTAGACATCGGCTGAGATCACAGGATGCAGCTGACTTCCTCCTGGAGCCCCCACATCCACCCTTCCTAGTGCCAACCGCTCACAGACATTACTGTTCCTCCATAGATGCCCGCTGTCTGGTATCCTAGCATGGCTCATGAGCTTTGCCCTGGGCAATAGAGAATGATCTGTGATGGTTGGAGAACCCTGGGACAGAGGCCTGGTCACTTAATGCAGCTGGTTCCTTAATGCAGCTGCTCACCAAATCTGCATGCATGCGCATGCCCGCATGCACACACACACACCACCTCTCTCTCTCCCCCCTGTCTCTCTCCCCCACCCCAGACTCTCCCTGTATGGGGTCTGTCCTCTGGGCTCCTGCCAGATAGTCCACCTTCATATGCTCAAAGTCCTTACCACTCATTCTAAGAACGTATCAGAAGTAAAAATTTGATTTTTTTTTTTTTTTTACTAAATGTCCTAGGAATCTTCCTAGATTTTTTTTTTTAAATCATCTGGAGGAGGTGCCAAAGTCTGTCCAATCATCAAGGCTCCAGAGGTGTTTAAGTGCCCTCTGTGGTCAATGGCCTTGGTCTTGGGGGAAGAGAGCTAAGCTGTGGGAGATTCTCTTTTAGTTCCTTCCTACACTTCTCCTTTCAGTCCAAGGCTAAATGACCTCTGTCCTCAATGCCTAAATAGAACCTGGCCCACAGTAGATATTTGTTGAATGAATGCTATTTTAGGTGGAATTTACCAGCTAATAGATTAATGTTTCCAAAACTTCTACTTACACCTGGAACATCATTGTTACAGAAACATAACAATGGTGGTGATGGCGGGGGTGGGGGGCGGAGGGTCCTTAAGCAAAGCTAAATTGCGTAATATCGTGAACCAACTGGGAATGGTTATTTATATTAATAACGATAAAAAGATTCATCTCAGGGTTCTTCTGAGTATTTCAATGCCACTTCATTCACAGTTCTGTTGATGCCTCTTTTGAATTGGCCTCCACAGCATAACGCAGCAAAAACTGTGACACTTGTGCTATCTTATTTCACGGCATGTGAGTGGCCAGCCCGCAGTGACCAACCCCTGTCCCCTGCAGGTCTACCATCTTGCAGCAGCAGTTCAATCGGACTGGGAAGGCGGAGCATGGCTCCGTAGCACTGCCCGCCGTGATGCGCTCAGGCTCCAGCGGGCCCGAGACCTTCAACGTGGGCAGCATGCCCTCACCACAGCAGCAGGTCATGGTTGGGCAGATGCACCGAGGGCACATGCCCCCGCTGGTGAGGCTTCCCCCACACTGGCCTTGGGCGTCGGTACGCTGCCTCTGATGTGCAGGGAGAGACACCAGCCCTGGGGAGAGCTTGTGTGCATCATCACGCTCTCACCCGTTCCCATCCGAGCCGTGGGCTCTTCGGCTGCGTGGTCCCAGGGCCTGGCTCCCCGGTGCTCTCTTTAAATGGGGTGTCTTAGTAACTCCCTGTGCAGGATCACAGGTGTCCTCGGGGGCCAGAGAGCGACCGTGACCTCTCCACATGACTGGTGATACAGAGTATAGAGCCCGGCTTCCTTGCCTTAATAGCATCAAGCTGCTAATTAGCCCAGGATACCCCTTGGCGGGTCTTAGAAATAGACCCTGTCTGTAGTGGTTCACGCTTTCCCCTGAGCGGATCATTTCTTCTTCCCACTGCTCGTCTGCCTGCACAGGAATCATGTGCTGCTTGGGAAGAACTTTATAAAAGCTGAAAAACCTCAAAGCTCAGAAGTAATTTGACTCTGAAGAAGCATGTTGACTGTAGGTTTGGGTGGAATCCTTTCTTACTTACTAAGCACAGTTCTGGGGTGTAATACGTTTCCTGTGCGTGAGATCTTTTGTTCTCAGTACTGAAAGAGTGAAGTAGCCCCCTGCAAGGACTTTCTGAGTCTTCTTGTCAGCTAATTAAGCTCTCCACACTCTCCTGATCATAACCTCTCTATTGCATACACGCATATTGAGCATTCTATGAATAACAATCTCTACTCCCAGCCCCGTGCTTGAAATGGGAGGTGCTTGGGGTTGTTGAGACACACCGTGGGCCACTCTGTTTTGAGCCCGGAGTTTCGTGTAGAGGGTCGTGTCAGCCCCAGGAGAGAGGTTATGACCGCCTTGTGGTCATCTGCCTTTGCAGACCTCGGCCCAGCAGGCCCTCATGGGGACCATCAACACAAGCATGCACGCTGTCCAGCAGGCCCAGGACGACCTCAGCGAGCTGGATTCACTGCCACCCCTCGGCCAGGATATGGTAAATATTGTTCATGGTTGTCACTCAGTGTGTCTGCCTGGCACAAAGCAGGGCTTTGCATTCTGTCTGCATTCAGCTGAGTGAATCTTTGTCCAGCCAGGTGAAGTGGAAACTCATGGGGTTTTTTTACCCCCAATATACTGAGTCTTTGTAGGAGGGGGTGCCCACAGGAAGAGAATCATGGGGTGCTGCTGGGTATTGGCAATACCTCTCAAGGGCCAAGAACTTGGACTCTGGAGTCACATGATCTGGGTTCCAAGCTAATGTCTGTGTGAATCCGGGCAACTTACTGTCTCTAAGCTTCCACTTTGTCATGCATGCACGGGGTCCTTAGGAAGACATGGTAATCCAGTTGTGTGCAGAGTTCTTAGCACACTACCTAACACATAGTGAGAGCTCAACAAGTATTAGCTGTTATTATCAGTGCTTCTCAAATGTTAGCATGCATCAGTCGCCTGGAAGGCTTGTTAAAACAGATTGCTGGGCTCCATCCCCTTTTTTCTAACTCAGTAGGTCTGGGGTAGGGCCTGAGATTTTGCATTTGCAACAAGGCCTCGGGTGCTCTGCTGCTATCTCGGGACCATGCTTTGAGAACCACTGCATTACTGTTCAGCTCTTCAGCAGGGCGAGGCAATTAGCTGCCTTTCTGTAGCTGCTATAGAAATTATGGAATTATCTAGCCCCTTCCTGCTCAGACTGTGGCCCATGGGCCAGCAGCATTGGCAATGTATAAGATCTCTTGAGAGGTGTAGAATTTTAGGCTGTACCCCAACCTTCTGAATCAGAATCTATTTGGTGTGCACGTTAAAGTTGGTGAAGCACTGGCTGGCACTGTCATTCTCAGCCCTACTTTGCACGTGAGAATTACCTGTGGAGCTTAAAGAACCAAGCCTGAGGCCCAGCTCAGGCCAAATAAATCCCTTTCATTGAGGGTGGGGCCTGCTTGTTTCATCTCCCCAGATGGTTCTAGTGGGCAATCAGGATTGAAAACCACTCCATTAGGATCGACAGGGCCATCCCAGGCCAGGGCCAAGATGTAATGTGTAGCCTCATCTTGCCCCACCAGGATAACTGTCCTCCAAGGCCTCCCTGAATGCTCTGATTTTCATTGGCGTGCTTGTCCACCTGCAGCTGCTGTTATACTCAGTGCTTTGTATCCCAAGTACCTGAAATCATTAAACATTCTTCATGGGGGAGCTTCACAGTGAAAATACATAAGGCAGACACCCTCCCATAGCCAGCACTACCATGAGATGGTTTTAACATATTTGTATTTAACAGCCCTGCTTCACCAATTTTTAAAATTTTGGTATACAAAAAATATTATTAGTGCTAGACACATCCTAAATCTCAATGAATATTTTGGGGATGTTTTGGGAAGCAAATGAGCATCGTCTATTACCACAGGGTCATCATTATGAATGTCAGTGATCACTTATTGGCTAAGTCCAGAAATGCCAGGGAATGGAGAATTTGCTATTTATGGGTTCCAATGACCATAAAGTATAATATCTCGAAAGGTTTTTAAAGACCATTGAATTCCTACAGTAGAAGAAATGTAAGGCACAGGACCTAGATGTAATCTGCTCGAGGTCATGTCACTTGTCAGTGGTAGAGCTGGATCTAGAACAGAGGTCTTGACCCATTCCCCCCAGTCCTTCCCAGAAAGGTGCCACATCTACACCACATTCATGTTAACAGAAGACAGTCTTTATGCCAACAGAGAACACTCGTGAGCTGCAATACCCTAATTCTAACCTCTCCAAAAAATAAGGTGGAAATTAGCAACAGTTGTTGGTGCTGGTGTGCAGTATTATTGAGACATTAATTCTCATTTTTTATTAAATTTACCTAAATGAAGCCATGTAGAATTTTTCTTAAGATCCTAAAAGCTCAAGAAAAAACTGTGGAGGAAGCATGGAGGACTTACATGCCATTTAGCACCAGTGAATGAGCCAGGGGCCTGTTAATGACTTTACTTAAGATGACTTGAGGGCCTCGTTGGTGCCGGCCCAGGAACAAGAGTACAGACAAAATGCTGGTCTCATTTTATGGCACGATGTCTCTGGTGTCCCAGGCAGTCCCATGCACTGACTGTGTTGTGCCCTTGTCTGGTTTTGCAGGCGTCACGGGTGTGGGTTCAGAATAAAGTCGACGAGTCCAAACACGAAATCCACTCTCAGGTCGATGCGATCACAGCTGGAACAGCTTCAGTAGTTAACCTCACTGCTGGTGAGTCTCCGAGGTCCTTGTGCTCTGTTGCGGTTTTGCTTTAGAAACGATTCCTATTCTTTGATTGAAACAACAGATTTTCATGGGATGAGAGGCTAGTCTATTTTTAGGCGCTCTGAGTGCTCCAGGCACTTTTTCACACTGACCCAGGAGAATGGTGGGGAGCATCTCATTCCTTTCCGTCGATATCATGCATCCTTCAGCAAGCCCTGACGTAGCTCTGCTCATTGTTCACCGGTCTGCTGGACGAACTTCGAAGTGTATGGGAGCTGGTTTCTCCTTTCTGGGAGCTTATAGTCTCAGATGGGTTTTGGAGGAATAGATCCATCACGCGGGCCCCTGTCCATCTTGTCCCACAGTCCTCTCATGGCCCAGCAGGACGCCCACCTTGCGCTGTCAGGTGAGAGTCTGCAAATGTCTCAGCTTCTCTCTGCAGCATTTCAGTGCTTCAGCTGCTGACAGGGGCCTAACAGAAAGGGCCATGCGATGCCAAGACTTCCTTTGGAACTGTACAGGGGTTCATGCTCAGTAGTTCAGCGTAGGAGGCCTCGGGGCAAAAGGACTCGGGAGGAGCAGCACCTTGGAGACAGGGAGCCCGGTGTCACCCTGTGTGCGTGCAGCTTTGTGTCCAACTCCTGCAGAGTGATGGCTGATGCCATCACCCATCTGGGCTCTCCTCACCCTTCACCGCCCTCCTGTGACGGTGACGGCCCTTCTCTATCCCAGGTGACCCTGCAGACACCGACTACACAGCAGTGGGATGTGCAATCACCACCATTTCTTCCAACTTGACGGAGATGTCCAAGGGCGTGAAGCTCTTGGCGGCTCTGATGGACGACGAGGTGGGCAGTGGGGAGGACTTGCTCAGAGCTGCGAGGACCCTCGCAGGGGCAGTGTCGGACTTGCTGAAAGCTGTGCAGCCTACTTCTGGAGAGGTGAGCTCTTGGGGCACGCGGTCACTCAGGTTCTGGTGAGGCAGGTGCAGCCTTGAGTACTACAGGGCTCCTGCTCCGAAGCTGTTCCTTCCATCCTGATGGGGCATGTTACCATACCGTGGGGTTTGGAGTTGGTGAACTGGGTACAGAATCTATGGTTCAACTTTTGGGACTGGTTGTGCTGTTAGTAGGAAACCTCCCTGTCCCCTCACCCCAGGGTACTTGATTCGATTCAACCTCAGAAACACACACAGTCAATACACATTCGAAGGGGATATAAGTTTGTGCCCTAATTTCCGTAAAGTGCGTATCACCTTCCTAGCAGCTAAGCAAGACTCATTGATTGAACATTTCAAATCGATCCACCTATGACTGGTTTGTGAGACATCAGGCATTTCCTTGCACAGATTTTACCAGGGTATTTAAGTCTCCCATCTAGTGGATAGACTCTCATCTAGGTGCAGGAGGAGGCCAGTCCCTCAGGATTCCTTTTGCTGCCCTGCTGTCTGATGGCACTGTGGAGGAAATGTATTTTCTTTCCAACCAACGTGTGTTTTTCTAGCCTCGACAGACAGTTTTGACTGCTGCTGGAAGCATTGGACAAGCCAGTGGGGATCTTCTGAGGCAGATCGGAGAGAATGAGACTGATGAACGATTCCAAGTAAGATATTTGCCGCCCCTAATTTTGGAAAGGAGTCTAAGTGATGGTCTAGACCCAAACAGGGAGAATGTATGAAAAACCAAGTCTTCATTGGGCTGTCAAGAATAAAACTGAGGTGGATTTTCTTGGGGGCGGGGCATTTGTTAATTTTTTTTTTAATTTTCAATTAAAAAACTCACTTCCCTTCATATCATGCATCATTCTTGTAAAGCACTTATTTAGCTATTCTCACTGGTCAATATGCTGGACATTCATTAAACACAGAAGCGGAGGGAATAATGCCATGAACTCCCTTGCATCTACCATCCAGTGTCTATCCTTATCAACTCATGGGCAGTCTTGTTTTGTCTTTTGGGGGCAGTTTTTTTGTTTTTTTTTTTAAAGATTTTATTTATTTATTTGACAGAGAGATAGAGAGCACAAGTAGGCAGAGAGGCAGGCAGAGGGAGAGGGAGAAGCAGGCTCTCCGCTGAACAGGGAGCCCGATGTGGGGCTCGATCCCAGGACCCTGGGATCATGACCTGAGCCGAAGGCAGCCGTTTAACCGACTGAGCCACCCAGGCGTTGGGGGCAGTTTTTAACTGCATTATTCTGGAGTCCACATAAAAGAGGAAACGTGTGCTCCCGTACACTGCACTCACATATAACATAGGCTCTCCTTTGTACTCAGAGGTGGGTCTATTGTCTGTGTCATATCCAAAATCAGCGTGGTAGGGACTTTTTTTCTTTCTGTCACCCTTCTTGTTCAGTACCAAGGATATGTGCCGTTTGTCCTCTGCTCACAGTTGTAGCCCCTGCTTTCAGCTGGTTTGATGTGCTGCCAGCTCAAATAGGAGCTCAGCTTGTCTGCCTCCATTCCCAGCTGCCACAGATGAGGGGAGCTCCAGGCTACACTGAGCTTGTCTTCTCATATCCTTGTGGGCAGATGCCCTTCATGCCTTTCTCCTTCTCGTAAGACCCAATTTTTAGTAGTGTATAACTACATTCTAATTCAACTTACCATTCAAGGCCAGGTTCTCTGGAAGATGCCCTTTTCCAAATCCTATGTCAGGTTGACCAGTGGGGAATTCTGTAGCATTCAGAATAAAAAGATCATTCAACTTTACTGTAGAATTCAAGTTTCTTTCTTCATGAGTAGCAGTTTTGTATGCTGTTTTCTCTGGAACTACCAAACTCCATCTACACAAGATGCGTCAGTTACGCTACGACATGGTCGTACATGTTGTGATATACGGAACTTGCATCCATAGATGAGTTTGTTTCCCCTTTAATTTCCACACACCTGTGGTGCTGGGGCCAGAGGACTCCTTCATGTCCTGTAATGCAATAAGACTGTCAGTGCTTGAACGTTCGTGTCATGATGGAGGGTGAGCCCCATGATGGGGGGAGCGGGGCGGGGGGGTGGCGGTGGGTAGCAATATTCCTGGAACTATTTCTATGCTGGGATGGCCGGTAATAATTTCATTTCAAAGAGAATTGACGGCAACCACATAAACATATCCCACTAAATCCAAGCTAACCGTGACCCTATCCTGACTTGCCCTGAGCCAGATCCCCAAACTGCCCTTGTATTGGCTATTGCTTTTTGTATTAGAGCAGGTAACTCTTTGTAGGCAGGCACCTGCTTAGGAATTGGGTAAATATGACATTCAGCTGTTGGTTTACTAGGCTTCATTAACATGAAGTGGTCAACTGACTTTCCTCAAAAATATGACCCCTTTCCCCAGAGTGTTTCGAACGGTTGAGAAGAAAGTCACAGTTCTTCCTGAAGACACTACATGCACCTTGGCTTGCTGAAGATTTTTCTTTTCTTTCTCTCTTTGACAGACCGTTATCATCACATAAAAATGCAAACTCTGCTTCCTGTTGTTTGTATTCAGACATGCTAGGAAAGCAGGTTCAGGTTCACGGTAGGGTCCTGAAGAGGCTTCCGTATCAGCGAAAGGCCTGACTTGAATGCTTCCCATTTCTTTACGATCTCTGGGCAAACGTCAGTGCAGTAAGGTGATCCTGCAACCTCCTCCAGTTATGAGTAGCCCCTGGCTTACTGACATTGGATTTCTTATGCACTATTTTTCTGATTCTTGAGATCTTATCTCAGAGCTTTTCCTGGGTTCTCAATGTACTGCATGTTCCCAGAGTTAACAAAGATTTATTTTACATGGGCTACATAACAGTGGTCTTGTTGAAAGGTTTGACAAAGGCCTTGTCAGCAACTGTGGCTGTAGTATCACGTTCTTTTTCTAACTGTATTTTTTTTGGACAAAATTAATAGGAATAGGATTTCTTTAAATGAGTCTAACAAAGCCCTTTAGAACAATATGAGTCTACATGACCAAATCTTAGTCCCTCTATGAAAAGACAAATTCATATCAAGTGAAAGAATACTGTGACCCACTTTGGAAAGATATTTTTAAAAAATCTTATAAATAATTTGTGACATTCGAGTTGAGTGTTTGCTGAGCATCGAGATAGGTGTTCAAGAACTGTAACTTCAGGGGCGCCTGGGTGGCTCAGTCATTAAGCGTCTGCCTTTGGCTTGGGTCCTGGGATCGAGCCCCGCATCGGGCTCCCTGCTCCGCGGGAAGCCTGCTTCTCCCTCTCCTGCTCCTCCTGCTTGTGTTCCCTCTGCCACTATGTCTCTCTCTGTCAAATAAATAAATAAATAAAATCTTTAAAAAAAAAAAGAAAAAAAAGAACTGTAACTTCACAGGCCGTGTTGGGAGCAATTTCTAAAAGTTACGTGGCATACAAGTGCCAATCAGATCCTAAAGGCATCTTCAACTTTTGGAACCTCAGACTTTGCTTTTTCCTTGGACATCTAATAAACATCAGAGACCTAAAAGAAAGACTGGACTAAACTGTTCCTTTAAGACTGCTTGGTTTGTATCCATTTTAAAATTGACTTACGTGGTAGGTTTATGGGTTTCTGATTTGCCTGGATAGCGTAGAGTTTCTGCTCTGTGTAACACTGCAGGCTGAACACTCTCTCCAATATATCATCTCATAAAATGTCTTATTATAAAGACTCTGTGGGTGCCCTTTGCATTCAGAATCAAAAGTGCTTTTCATTATCTGATGAATTAATAAAGACTTCTGACCACATTTCCTCTCGGAGAAGGCCTTGACATGTTTGTTCAAAATAAAAATGGCTCGTATGTTTGGGGTGTGTTTGGGAAGGCATTTCCAAATCAAATAAACTACCTTCAATACTAAAAGCAAAGAAGCAAATTAAATGTTAACAGTGGTTATTCTTCAGGTCACACAGACGGGTGACAGACCTGGTGGGCTAAATCAAAGGATTCTCCATCCTGCAGACAGAATGCCTTTTTGTTGTGTCGAAGCATAAACTGATCTATAAAGGCTCAGAGCTCCTTGCATCTTCAGTGAGGTCGTAGCTCGTAGCTAGTTTATTTATGTAGGCTCCCTTTCCACTTCTCGTAATAATTTAATCCCTATCCAGAAGACTACAGAACACTGAAAATAACTTATTTTCAGAACACTCCTTGGCTCTTGAGCTATAGGTATTGTCTGTGCGTGACCAACATTGCCCTCTGGAGGCAGAGATGTGGCCTGACTTTCTGATGGTACCTTGGAACCTTGTGCAAAATGGAAATCCAAATGATAAATTTTCAAGTGACAGTGAGACATGACGACTTGGAGGCCATGAATTCTATCCTTCCTACAGCATGTTGTATTTATGGCATTTGGATACATTTTCAGCTTTTCTTGAGCTACTGCATCGACCACATATTCAAGAGACTTAATCAAGACTCTCAGGGTTAGAGAAGTACATGAATGTGAATCAGTGTTTAAAATAAAAACCCTCCTCTGAAATCACCCTATTTTAGATTTAAACCTTATGCTACTTCACATATAGGAAGACTATGTCATGAGGACACGAGTCTCTTCCTTTAATTATGTTTAAGGGTGAGTTGACATTTCAGAAAAATAAGTGGAAAGAACATTCTTACGAAGGACCGGAAAGAAAACGTTCAAATGGAATTTTAATAAAGTGTTTAAGTGGATACCACGTCTTATTTCTAGCTGTAAAGGCTGATAAAAAAATAAATGCCCATTTTTTTATTCCCCATCTTAGGATGTTTTAATGAGTTTGGCCAAAGCTGTGGCCAATGCTGCTGCCATGTTGGTATTAAAGGCGAAGAATGTTGCCCAAGTAGCTGAAGACACAGTCCTACAGAACAGGGTGATTGCTGCTGCCACCCAGTGTGCCCTCTCTACCTCCCAGCTTGTGGCGTGTGCCAAGGTAAGCCAGCTGGTACTGCAGGCCCTTTTCTCCAAGTGTCACATGCCCTAGTCTGCCTCCAGTCACTGGGGGAGACCAGAGGCAGAATTTGTTAAAATTGTCTATGATTTAGAGCTTGCATCAGGTGTTGTCTTTAAGATGACACTATAGGATTTTGACATTAACCACCCCATTGTGCTTTTATCGTTTTTTCGTTGCCCAAGCCCTCAGGCAGGGGTCCTTGTCTGTGTCTATTGGCCATTTCTGCTTGCAGATCGCCGTGTCTCCCCTTTGGACTTCTCAGTGTGTCTTATTTACACCTGCACACAGAGTTCTTGCGTTGTACAGAAATGTAGTAGAGCATCACGAATGGGTTCGTAGATAACCTGCTGACTTGGGGCGCCCCTCCTGCACTGCACAGTGTTAGAGTAAGGGTAATCAGGATTAAGTTCATTGTTGCCCATTATGATGTGCACACTCTGGGTGTCGGACTTTACCTTGTTGAGCACATCATCCCCAGTTTGCCAAAGAGAGAATTGAGGTCCCTAAATGTTTGTAAGTAGCCTGAGGCCACAGAAGTCCTCCATGGCAGGACCAGGGTAAGCCCAGGCCTGTCGGATTTCACGTACCCTTTCCTCACCGTGTGTTCGTGCATCAGAAGATGGGAGGTGTCCGTTTTCTCAACTTGATGACATAACATCTTCTATCTATCTGTGACCAGCTTAGCCTGGCATTTCCTATCCTGTGGTGGGATTTGCAGTGTCAGAAGGAAGAGTCCTGATGGTATCGCTCCTGCTTTCCTTGTGCACCCTCCAAGTACCCACAGATAACTGACAGAATCCCCCTGTTCTTTAAAGTACCAAGAGGTACAGAGTTCCAGATGTCTCTGGAAAAGAAATACAATTCCCTTAGATAGTCTTGTTATCCTAGCTCAGGGGACTCAAGTTAGATGTTCCTAAAAGGAGGAGGCATGACATAAATACCAAAAATTTCTCTCTATGGAAGTAGTCAGTAGAATAGTTACGTATCACTGAAGAAGATAAAAATTAATGGGCATCAAAAGTCACAGAGATAGAGTGAAATCATCAAGTATGAGAAACTTCAGTGATGGTTTAGTGTAATCCCTGGTCCTCTAAGTAAGAAACCGAGGTGCAGAGCAGGAAGGAACATGGTGGAAATGCTAGAGCACAGTGGGGACTGAGAGTTGACCCTCAGTGCCCAAGACCCACTCCTTTCTTACTTTAGGTGGTGAGCCCCACCATCAGCTCCCCCGTGTGCCAGGAGCAGCTGATTGAAGCGGGCAAGCTCGTGGACCGCTCAGTGGAGAACTGTGTCCGCGCCTGCCAGGCAGCCACCGACGACAGCGAGCTCCTGAAGCAGGTCAGCGCAGCGGCCAGCGTGGTCAGCCAGGCCCTGCATGATCTCCTGCAGCACGTGCGACAGTTTGCCAGCCGAGGCGAGCCCATCGGCCGCTACGACCAGGCCACCGACACCATCATGTGTGTCACCGAGAGCATCTTCAGCTCCATGGGCGATGCTGGTGAGGGGCGATGCCGGTGAGGGGCGATGCCGGGGGTGGACGGGTCCTATTGGGGTTCCCTCGTGGTGACGATTGTGAGTAAGAAAGGTGACGGCTGCCTGGCAAGGGCGAGTTGTCATCAGCCTCTGTCAGAGACTTCCTCGCTGAGGCTGGGAGAAAGATGGAAGACTCCTACTAATGTGCCCATCCATGGCAACACTTAAAAAAGAGTTCATTAACTAGGCTTTTTAAATAACTTCTCAGCAAATCCCATTTGTTAGAAGAAACATGTCGGATGTGGCATGGTAAAGTTGACGCAGCCACAGGAAGTGCAGGAATGAAGCTTGGAAGGAAAACTGTATTCTACTCACAGGTCCCAGAGAGAGGGTCACCACGTGCCGTGCGGGGTCCCAGGGGAAGCAGCGGGTTTGGTCAGTTTGCAGAAGATAGGAGTGAGGGGGAGACCTTAGGTTGTGGCCTTCATCGGGATTTCCATTGGAAAGGCAAGGCAGGGCAGGGTGAACAGCTCACTGCTTAGTTTGACTATTTGCAGCAGGCTCTACACCATAGGGGTCATCATAGTCGCCTGGAATCAGGCCCTGGGATGAATGAGGCCTAAGGATATTGCATCCAGGGCTGTGGTGGCCAGATAAAGGAGGTGTGGCTCCAAGCTGCTTGGTTTGTGTATCAAAGGCGTGCTCTTGGCTGGACTTTCGCTATCTCTAGAAGTTGGCTAGCCTTCAGAAGGGCAGTCTCTCTCGAGCCAGAAAGGTTTTTTTAAGATGTCAAACATCATAATATCCAGAAAATTTTTAAAAAGGTAAAATGTACCTTTCAGTCTATTAGTTGAAAAGTAAGTCTCCCCAGGCCCAGCCCAGCTCTATCCCATCTAAATCTCCAGATTTGGCAACTCACCGATTTCTGTTTTACATGATCTTCCTATAGTCTCACATGCTTGTGTATGTGTATGTATGTATTTTTAACACCATCTTTCTTTTTATATAAATGGAAATGCATTATTTATACTCTTCTGCAACCTTTTTCTCTTAATAAATCTTAAAGACATTTTTCATGTTGAACTATATGCTAATCTTTTTAATGGCAGCATAATACTCTACTCTGTGGAATTCTATCATAATTTACTTAACCAGTTATCTTTAAATAGACATGTAGGTCATTTCCAAGTTTTTTGGTTTGCTTCTTAGTTTGTTTTGCTTTAACAAAAATAATACTTTAGGAACTCTTTTTATAAAAATATCTTGGTTTACTTTTAGGGCTATATGTAATAAGTGGAATTTCTGAAAGACTCTATGGTTTGCAACCCTACCAGTAGTTTGTAAGAGGTTTGTTTTCTTACTTCCTTGTCAGCACAGAGCCATTCTTTGAAACAAGTATTGAAAAGAAACAAATAAAAACGTGTGCTTTTCTGTATCCTCCTTACATGATTTAGGAAGATCAGCATACTCTGCACATTTGGACTTTTTGTTGTTGTTTTGTTTGTTTTTTAATAAACCGTTTATTTTGGAATACTTTCATATTTAGAGAAAAGTTGCAGAGGTAATACAGAGAGTTCTTATATATCTTTCCCATTTTCCCTCATTTTTTGCATCTTCCCTAACCCACAGCACATTTGTCAGAACTAGATTAACCTTGATGCATAACTATTCACTACTGACATGATTCAGATTTCACCAGATTTTCCACTCAAGTCTTTTTACCATCCTAGGATCCAATCCACGATACCTTGAACTTAGCACATTTTGATTTTTATGAAAGCTTTTTTTTCCCCCTTAATATCACAGGGTTTTGGCATCCTCAAATGACCTTTGGGGGAGGAAAAATTCCCTTACATTTGAGTAGTTTTATTTTAAATGTTTACTCTTATACCCCTCCTACTTCCAAAAGAAAATTGAAATAGATATCAGTAAAATCACAGGAACAGTAAAACCAAACAATTACTACTAATAAGATCAAAACCAGCACTAGGAAGAAAAGGGTGAGCAAACAGAAAACTGATAGGAAAAACTGAGCCAAGGCAAATGTTAGCAATTGAGCGTGAAACTGGGGTCTGTGCTTCCTATTAGTG
This sequence comes from Neomonachus schauinslandi, assembly GCF_002201575.2. Taxonomy (NCBI): domain Eukaryota; kingdom Metazoa; phylum Chordata; class Mammalia; order Carnivora; family Phocidae; genus Neomonachus; species Neomonachus schauinslandi. The sequence goes on from NC_058411.1 coordinate 101,387,920, forward strand.
AGAGCCAAATGACACAAATACAGTGGATCATGTGATATTATTCATCTGGAGTTAGGTAACATGCAAATTCTTTCAAATTTCAAGAGTAATTTTTTATGCCATTATGCAGAGTTTATTATAAGGACTTTGTGTAAGTGGTTCCTGAAGTGAGGTAACTAATATTTTCTAAATAACTATTTTACTAAATCACATAATAAATCCACATAACTTTGTTCCCTGCCTTCTCTTTCAAAAGAAGTCCTCTTTGCTTCGTGGTGTCCTATGTATCCCTCAGAGTTCAAGATGGAAGTTGGGTGTGTTTGGGGTGTACAGTCCTGGTAGCCATGGGGAGTATTTTCGGTCCTGGGTCTAAGTGGGCTGCATTGCTTAGGACTAGAGCTTAGGGGCTCCCTTCTCTCTGTCCGTCTTACCAGAGGTGTGTAGACTAGACTGTGCTGGTTTTGAGCTTTAGAAAGCAGACAGACAGATGGCATTCTCAATCCCGTCCCATAGGTGAAATGGTGCGCCAGGCCCGGGTCCTGGCCCAGGCCACCTCAGACCTCGTCAACGCCATGAGGTCGGATGCAGAAGCTGAAATCGACATGGAGAACTCAAAGAAGCTCCTGGCAGCTGCGAAACTCCTGGCCGACTCCACAGCTCGCATGGTGGAAGCTGCCAAGGTATTGCATTGTATTTGTTCAATGGGAAAGGGAACATTATTAAGAGTTAGGATTTGGAAGGTACCCTGAAGATAAAGAATGGTCAGCTGAGCGTGCATTTTTGTTGTTTAAGACCTCTGTGGTTGTGTAACATTTAACCTTGTTGCGTTGGGAAAGGAGAAGGGCATGGAACATGAGAATAACACTCTTTAAAGGGAGTGATGCTGACTCAGCTGTAGACGACGAAGTCCCTGCTCAGTGAGCAAGCTCTCTGTCCATGGGGTTATCGCCATCAGCTTATTGCAAATGGTGATTCATTTGAACTGGAGATTGTCAACAGCAGAGTCAAATAGGCCTCTTCTTTTGCCTGCAACCTGAATATTACTTTGTCCTCCATTCGACTTCTCAACTAAACTCCTATCACGATTTTACATAGTAGAGTGCTGCCTCACTGTTCTTCAAATCCCAGTAGCAGTTTTCAGTACTCTACAACAGCTAGAGTGAAGAGTTAAGAGTCAGCTCTCTGCTTCTTTGACAGCTATGCTTCAGCATGCGGCTTCTAAAAGCCAGTGATTCTTATCTCAGGGCCCTGTTTCAGAGCCCCCCGTAAAACATCAAAGGGCGCGTGTCTCAGTTCCACCCCCAGAGACCTTGATTCACAAGGTCACTGGTGGGACCGTGTGTGTACGTGCAAGTCAGTTCCGCAGAAGATTCTGATTCCCACCTTGAGGTGAGAACTGTATTAAATGGAAAAAGGTATATTTCTCTATGTTCCTCTTTTTGTTATTATGCAACTAGCGTACGTTTTTGGTGGAATTAATAGAAAATGCTGATGAATATAAATAAAATAAAATCACCTTCCACTTCATATGCCTAAGTTAACATGTATTTGTTAATGTATTTCTGTGCATTTAAGATTCATTAAAAGCCCCCACATCCTGGCCTCCAACAGAATACGAGTTCACCTCAAACTACCTAGCATGTGAATTCTTTCACTTAAAATGTGTTATGACATGTGGCGAATCACGTAGACCTTCCTCGACTGACTCACCATTGTAGTCCCTGAGGGACTGTGATTTCTTGGAGGTACCTCGTGAATAGGCTGAAGGGAAACCCAAGGAGGGGCAGGGTCTGAACTTCCTTACTCTGTCCCCTGAGCCCTGTTTCAGCCGAGAAGCTCTGCCCTTAACCATCCCTTTTAGTCAAAAATATGTATTAGGCTTTTTGGTGCAGTGCTTAATTTCTTTATGGTTTTTACGAGTTCTGCCCCCCCACTTCTAAGTCTAAGCATAGCTATTTTAAGGAAACCTTCCTGTTCACAAAAAATTAATTGGCAGACTGGAAAGAACCTTAGTATAAAATCTAATCAATCCCTATTTAACAAATAGGAGAATTAAAACGATTAAGCCTACCATCACATAATCAAGATTGAGCCAGGACCATTGTGTATATTTGTTTCTAGATGTGTAGTGCTCACCAGACCTTACTGAATGTACCATGTTACCAGAAACTTGTTTAAGTATTTATTTCTGATTATTTCTATCAGATGGGACAATAGTGTTTCCATACATTCTTTTAGTTAAAAGTTGTCACTTGGTCTTCACGACAGTATTTTAATTTGCAGAATTTTGTTGAAAGCTAAAGAGTCTATGATGGTTAGAGCTCCAAAAAACATATTTAATGTGCAGGAAAAAAATACATTTCATAATCAGTAACTAAGATTCCGGGCCAAGATTAGTACTGCATATCTAATGTACATTCATCATGAAAGAGATGTTGCTAAGGAAGGATCCAGATGCCCACTTCAGAGTCAAGTGCAGAAATGATGGTTTTCTGCTGCCCAGAATACCAAAGGAAGGCAAGTGTAGGAGTGGTTTAAATACCTGGTGACCAAGAAAATAAAATAAAATGATTTTCCTAAATTTGCAAAAGAATGCAAAAGTAGCCCAGACAACCTTTCACACATGAAATACAAAAGCAGAATTTGTTTAGTTGCTAGAAATACAAAATCAAGACTACTTAAAGTGTTTACAGTTTGAAAGAATGGAAGATTTCCTTCAAAAGCATTGCCAAAACACTTTCATCACAGATGTTGAAACTGTTCCAGCCAGGATGACTTCCTATAACTTTTATAAATAGTTCAAAGAAATAGGTTCTTGTAAATGGTCAATTTGGCAAGTTGGCCGTTTGGAAAATGGAGACATTGGAAAATCGATTTTCGATAATCGGCGTGTGTGTTTCTGCTTTTGTCTCTGCCTTGGGAGTAAATATTATCACCCTGAAGTGTTCATGAAAAGAAACTCATTCATCTGTACACATTAAGAACTGGTCTCAGAACATCCAGACTCGGTGAGAAAATTCTCAATCGCCGCTTCTGTTGCAGGTGGGAGTTGAAGGCTGGATGTGCTTTAAGTCTTTGTTAATTATTGTGCAGTAAAATTATATCACATTACCATTAGCCTTTTCCCTACTTCAGAATTCCACCCATCTCAATAAAACCCATTTGCATACCTAAGACACTTGAACCTACAGCAACAGTGTGGCCATGGGCCGTGCATGGCCCTTTTTCTTTCCCTGCCCAAGGGAAGGGGCATGGGATAGCTCTCATTATTTCAGTGCAGTGGAGTCCCAGCTCTGCTTTGCTATACTCTCCAACTCAGGTTTTCCAGGAATGCAGTTTCTAGGCATGGTCTTTCTTAAACAACATTTCCTTATTTTGGGTGGTGTTCCCAGCCCCTGTTTATCCTATGTTCTTAGCCCATCCACATTAACTAGTGCTGCAAGACAGGAGAATCTTTCAGCAGTGACGTGTGTCTGTCACTCCAATTAAAATCAAATTCTCCCTGAGAGATCTGGGGTGGGGGGAGGGAGATTTGTCTTAACATCTTTGAAACCATGGATATCTGACCACAAGTTAATTTACATGGATGACCAAGGCTAGGATCGCAAGGGTTTAATTATTACCAGTGGATTTCTCTTGTTTACGGCTGCAGCTTTGAAACATCCCCTGGTAGATTTTTTGTTGTTATGAGACGAAACATATTTATTGTAAAGATACTGCTTGAAGCATTTGCTCTGTCTTCCAGATATTTTGTATTACCAGGAGAAAGTAAAACTGAAGGCATGAGTTCAGCATCTGTGGCATGCTGCCCCATGGACCTCTCAAAATCTCTCTTTTCTCCTTCTCAGGGGGCTGCAGCCAATCCTGAGAATGAAGACCAGCAGCAGAGACTGAGAGAAGCTGCGGAAGGCCTCCGGGTGGCAACAAACGCCGCCGCCCAGAACGCCATCAAGAAAAAAATTGTCAACCGATTGGAGGTGGGTAAAGAGGCTGGTTTCCTAGGATGTCTGTTTTAGATTGCAAAGAGTTTATCTCAAAGAGTGACCAAATGAATAAGGCAATGCCCATATAAAGGAAGCTAAATCAAGATTAACGATATGGTCGAATGGTTAAGGTACTCATAAACAATTTGAAATGTTGCTTTAGGTACGTTGTACCTTCAGGTTCAGTGGCACGTTGACACTTTGAAAAATAGCTTCAGCTCATGGTTTCAGTAAGCAAAGTCTTTTCTGATTTTAGCGTTCTTGAATAGAATTCCATTTTTTTTTTTTAGGAGGAAATAGGGATTTTTGTTTTTTCCCCTGGCATTAAGGGATGCCCATGTTCAGAAAGGACCTTTAGCTGAAAATATATAAATTTTGTCAGAGGCAGTGACTCTTTCAGGACTCCCAACAGAAAACGCAAACTTAGAAAGACTGGAGAATGGGGATCAGGCCTTGGTGGAGGGGTATGGGATGGAGTAATAAGAAAATATTTTTGTCATTTTTCAGAACATGTGTTTATTCTCGGGGGAAGAAAAGGAAATAGCAGTAGGCACAAACTCTGTAAGAAAATAAATTTCTCTCACGAAGGTACACAGGAGACTCTTACACTAAAATTTGGGAGGTTGGAGGCCGAGAACCTGCCTGTCTGATGAATCCCTCCATGTAGTCTGCTGGATTCTGGAACAAAACTGGCCTCCTTGTTCTTGGAAGGATGTGAGAGACACAATTAAGTTCTCTGGTGGGGAAGCCTGGGCCTTTCTGAAGCAAGGCTTCCCGTGGGTGGCAAGAGGAGAGCCATGGGCACACCAGCGTTTGTGCCGCTTGTGGGGGGAGAAAAAACCAATTCCCCTAAAACATTTAGACTTGATGCCACTTATCAGTGCCATCCTGGTCTTGGAATTGATTGTCCCTTATCTTTTTTGAGAGAGACAAATGAACACTGGAACCTGAGCTTCCAAGCGTGCCTGTCTTTCTCGCTCCTCCCAGGGACTGCAAACCCCGCGGAGATAACGGGCCTTGTTAGACGAGGCTCCTCAGTGGCCTTCAGAAGGCAGGGCCTGGGCCTGGGGCGCCCTTTTGTACACGTGCGGCTCTTCCGTGGGAGGGGCGCATGTCAGTGTGCGTGTGTGAGGGCGCACTCGAAGCCTGCCTCACCTCCTGTCGCTCTCCTCTTCAGGTGGCAGCCAAGCAGGCTGCAGCCGCCGCCACGCAGACCATCGCCGCCTCCCAGAACGCGGCCGTGTCCAACAAGAACCCCGCCGCCCAGCAGCAGCTGGTCCAGAGCTGCAAGGTGAGCTTCCGGCCGCCCGAGAGCCAGGGCTGCCGTAGATGACGCGGATAGCCTTAGAGGGCCAGGCGCCGCCGTAATTCGGTTACGACCGATCACCCGGGCCCCTAAGGCAGTTTGTTCAGGCTCCCCTGTTCCAGGTGTGTCCACACACACACACACGTCTGGTTTTTGTCTCATAAGTGGATGGCCTGTGTCTGAAGGGAGAGTATGGTGCTTTATCCTGCATTGTCTTTCCTTTGTCTACTTTCTCTTCAAGAGACCAAATCAAGGAGGATCAATAACAAGGCCATTTTCGAGCTCTGAAATAGTAACGAAGCATTGAATTTCCAGAGTGCCTTTCTCCCTCTGAGAGGTGGGCCTTGGCCTTCAGTGTGTGCTGGTGGTAGGAGGGTTGATTCCCTGCTCCGCACGGGTTGCAGGTTTATTTCATCCTGTCTGGCCTCAGTGACCGTGTGCTTTGGGGCTCTCTATTGTTGCCTGTTTGTTCTTTTGAGACCCGGGCCTTGATGGCATGTGTTGGAGCCAGCATGCTCCAAAGGGCTCAGTGAACACCTCTGTTGCTGCTTCTGAAGGCCCAGGGAGTTCACTCTCCCAGGACACCCCTGAATGGTGCCAGACACAACATATAATTGCGTCACCATTGCCCATGTGTTGGCAGCATGTCTGACTGGAGTCTCCCAAGGGTGTTTGCAGTGAGCAGTGGGGGCTGAGTGGAGAGCTGTATCTGTACCAAGGTTCTGAGAGTTGACTGCACTGTCCCGACTTTTCACACCTCCTCTGTGACACGGTTCACATGGAAGTGGTGTTACCACTTCTACCTCGGAGACGGCTTTATTTCTGAAGAGAAGCCCCCAGAGCCCTTCAGGTCCTGATTCTGGGTTCTCTGAGGCCAGCCCCCCACTGAGGAGCAGAAAAGTCTCAGCAATGCAGTAAGGCCCTGTCCTCAAGACTGGATGCAGACTGAAGGGGTTTTTCTGCAAGCCAGGCTCCTGTAGAGCGTGTGTGTTGTCTGCTAGAGCCTCAAGTCAGCCGGCAGCACAGGTGAGAAAACTCTTCTCAAAGAGCACTTGCTACTCGTGTCCAGGACAATCCTACAGGATGGACTACACCCCTCCCCCCTTTGCAGAGACTGAAGATACTCAGGGTCTGGGCGTCACTGTCAGGAGATGAGAGCTTTACTATATCAGGTTGCAGTGGAGAACAAAGTGGACCCGATTACTGGAGCAAGTCCTGAAGAGGATCTGAGGAAAATCTCATGGAAATATTTTTTTTTTTAACGCTTGCTGGAATGGGTTCCAAAAAAAGTAGGTCAGCAGGTTGGGATACAGTTGGGACCTTCATCAGCAATGGGGGCCACTGTGCTGTGACCGTTGAGGACCTGGCCAGTCAGGTGAGGAGTGGCCACAGACGGGAGAACACAGAAAAGGGAGAAGGCTGGTCTCCTACGGCACAGAAATACTGCTCCTCCCTCCTCCACCCTGGGCATTGGGATTTCCAGTTTGAGAAATGAGGAGGGCTGCTCCGAGGAGGAAGACCCGTAGTGACAGGAAGGTGACGGACAGAACGCTTACCTGCCAAGTGAGAAACCAAAGCACTGACATAGGCTGGAAGTTGAGTACTTCCCTTACTTTTTCCTCATCATTGGACTGTGAGACTTGAGTTTATCTACTGACGAATTGTATAGATTCTTTGTTTGCTTTGAAGCTCTAAACTGTAATTGGCCAGGCTGGTATTCGTTGCAAGTGGGCCAATGCAGAAAACAGACCTCTTTACGGAGACTCGTACTGTGCTGAAATGTACAGGGACCTTCAGGAGCACAGAGTAGAGCGTGTGTGGGAGACAGCTACCCAGAGGTACTGTGTTAGGATTCAGTGTTTTTAGGGACCCAGCTGGCTTACAAGTGCTGGGTAAATGCAAGGTTTGGGGCAAACATGGCCCCGGTGGGATAGCACATCCCAAAAACATCCATCCCTGGGGTCCTTTTCCCCCCTGTTTTCGTCCTTCACCATGCTGGCTGTGCTCTGTTTTAATTTTCCTTGCTTCCTATAGGCGGTGGCCGATCACATCCCTCAGCTGGTCCAGGGGGTGAGAGGGAGCCAAGCCCAAGCAGAAGACCTTAGCGCCCAGCTGGCTCTCATCATCTCCAGCCAGAACTTCCTCCAGGTAACAGAAGCAGTCACCTTGGTTGTGCCCAGAGCACCCCCCACCCGTGGGGTCAGGGATGCCCTTTATCCTTAAGGAGAAGAATTACCCAGTTCCACAGCCACAGCCAAGTCTTTGCAGTAAGCAGACCTTTGAAGGCCTTCCCATTTTATTTCCACTTTCAGGAGAGGTGGATTTAGTTTGGCAGAGCAAAATGCTAATATGTAGGGAAATTGTCCTGGGAGATGGCCCATAATCCATTTTTCTTGGAAATCTCATCTTTATTTCTCCTCTGTGAGGGAAAGCATGTGATAAGTTGCAAGTTTTGTCGAACAGCCTGGTACTAGGTAGTGCTCTAGGTTTGCCAGTTTCCAGAGAGTCTAATGTTGTTATTCACAGACTGGGGAAAAAGAAGTGCTAAGTGCATCTTCTCCAAAGGTGTGATCTTTTTTTGTGGCAGTTGTACAATTAGTAAGTGGTGTCCATCTTTGCCAGCTAAGGGGTAGATTCATTTTAAGGAAAATAAAATGAGACCGTTAAGTGGTGGGAAAACTCCCTTTTTACATACTTCTTGTATTCGAATCCCTCTGCACTTCCTGTATCTCCTGAACAGTTCATGAGATCAAGTGAGCAGACTCTTCCTTGTCCTTTTCTAGTTGAACCTGTGGTTACCGGACTCACTGATATGTCTGTTGGGCTCTTTTTCCAAGCGCTGTAACTCCAGCGTGAACCGAAGGCAGACGCTTTAACCGACTGAGCCACCCAGGCATCCCTGTATACATTTTTTTTAAATTGGGATTTATTGTGTGTAGACTCTGTTTTTCATGTGAACATTTGTATTATGAGCATTTCTGATTTTGAATAATCTATCGTTTGACCACAGCTATGCTCTGTTTGGGTATTCCCTCGCCACCAGACGGACAGGTCGTTTTCAATTACTTGCTGTCATGAACAACCTGTGATAGGATAAAATTCTTCATGTATGCTCAAAAATTTGTATTCCTCTTGAATTATTAGGATATGGTCCTAGAAATAGGATTGCAAGTGGCTTATTTTTATCTTGGGGACATTGTTGTGGCTTGGACAGGTGTTTCTCTTTTCATGTGGTTGGTTCGAGGGCCTGGAGCTGGTTGTGTTATCCCCGCTGCGGGCAGGCTTCTAGGGTATTATGATAGAGCCATGTAGACATGTTTCAGGGTCCGCTCTGTCCCCACTCTTATTCTTCCCTTTTCTATCATTCTTTTAATGTTGGCAATCATAGACACATCAGATGGTTTCAAGAATAAGGCAGAGTTAGAAATAAGTAGAAATGGAATTGACAGACCAAAGAGTTGGTAACGTTTTAAACTTCATTCATATGTGTTGTAAAATGGCCCTTCTGGAAGGCTGAATGAATCTAAATTTACATGTAGCAATGCATGGAGCACATTTTCTTATACATCTTTTCCAAGTTGGGGAGTCAAACATTTAAAAGTAGGTTGTTGACAGTTTCTCAGTGAGGTTCTTATTGTTTGATTTTGCGTTTCCTTGATTGTCACAATGTTCAGTGTGTTTCGTGTTTCAGTTTTTATTAAGCGAGGTTACCTACTCACATTTCAGGCTGGTTTTTTTTTTTAATGAATTCTCATGTGTTATTTATTAAAAATATTAACTTCTGTCATTAATGTTTATTTTCTGACACTTAAATTGTTTCAACTTTACTAAGAGCAGTTTTATAACATCTATAGTAAAACCCCTAAAAGTGTATATTTTTTGGTCCAGACATTGTACTTTTAAAGTTTTATATGAAGAAAATTATGAACGTGTGAAAAATTTTAGCTACAAAGTTATTTACCGTACTATTATTACACTGGAAAAAAATGGAAACATGCCCAACAACACAGGATTGAGAAATATTAACAGATGCATACAATGGAATACTATACAGCTATTAAAAACATAGAATATGTGAAACAGGGAGTTTGAAAAATAGAATAAATAGTATGATCTTATTTTTGGAAATATAGATGCATGCACACAGGCATCCATGCATGGTGAGATTATCTTGGGTAGTGAGATGTGATGTGACAGGTCATCTTCTTTCATTTTGTCTGCCCACATTTTTTAAAGCAGTCTCCTGGATGTATTTGAGACACGGATTCAAGAGCTATTCTAAGGAACACAAATGTATTTAATAAACTCTCTTTGAAATCTGTTTTAAATGAGAATTTCAAGTCATCATAGTAATATTGCCCCTCTCGATGACACATACCTTTTTTTTCCTTTTTCTTAACATTTCTAGAGCCTACTGCCCTAGAGTATCTGATCTGGGGTGGCGATTTTCAGGGGTAGTCTAGATGGTTTTGATATTCCTTGTTTTAGGACTAAGTAAGTTCTGGCTGGCTTGCAGCATTGCTGTCTGGGTATCTACTGTCTGCCTTGTGCTGCTCAGGAGCCCTCTCGCTCTCTGCTCCTCTCTTTACAGCCTGGAAGCAAGATGGTGTCCTCTGCCAAAGCCGCAGTGCCCACCGTGAGTGACCAGGCTGCAGCTATGCAGCTGAGCCAATGTGCCAAGAACCTTGCCACCAGCTTGGCGGAGCTGCGTACTGCCTCGCAGAAGGCAAGTGGATCCTTGTCACAGCACTTAGCCCACTGGGAATGGAGCTTCAGATGCCTTGCTGCTGGCCGTGACTGGGGGATTAGCCAGGACCGGAACACTGCTGGGCATATTTCTGGGCAAAACTGTCTGTTCCATTTGCTTGGTCTTTAAAAGACGCCCATGTAGATTAGCTTTTACCATTTTTAGCCACTATCTCCTAGACTTAGTTTATCACCTTCCAGTTACACATGACTTTTGTTAAACTATTTTAGGTTACATGCTTCCCCCTCCCATACCCCTGGACAAGCAATGGCCCATTTTTCACAATCTTAGGGGAGACAGGTAGTCATCAGTTTCTTGGTGCCCGGTAAATTGTAGGCCAAAATAAGTGATCGTATCTTCCAGGTATTATTTTGTGGATTTAATAAATTATCTAGGCAGCAAATTTATTGGGGGGAGGGGCCGTTTATATTATCTTTTTTGCCCTGAAAGCTTTTCCCATTTTACATGGGAGCATTCACCTTAACAGCGTCCTCAATAGAACGGAATTAAGGATTAATGAGTTTCTGTCTCTAGCACTTATTAATTACCAACGGACCTCATTACTGTACTGTTTGATATGTTATTAGCATGAAGTTCTGGCATGAATTCATTTTTCCTCGTTGTAGCAAGCCCCTTATCGAAACAGGAGGCCTCATACGTGAGCAAGGGAAGAAGGTTAGAAGCTGATTTGAATTATTAATATGAACAGTGCACTATATCACCAAAGAAAAATATCCACAGCTTTAGGATAATATTCAATTTAAAAAAAATACCTTGAGCTGTGTTTCTCAACGAGAGGTCCAAGGACCACCTGCACTGGAATCACGGGGGAGCATTCAGAATGCAGGTTCCTGGGCCTCACCCCTGAGCAACTGAATAAGAGTCCCTGGTCATAGAGCCTGAACATCTGCATTTTACAAGTGTCATCAATGAACCTTAGAGACATACACACCTCAACAGCTCTGGAGCTATGAGCCTCAAAGTGGGACTCAAGCAAGACTGTCCACTGGGTGTAAGAAGATCCTGAGAGCTTTAAAATATATTGTTTTATATAGTGGAAGGGTTAAGAGTGTAGGCTCTGCAGTCAGACTACCTGCATTCAAATTCTGGCCTTGCCATGGACTAATTTTTTGTGACCTCAGCAAGTTAATTAACCTCTCTGTGCCTCAGTTTCTTCACTGTGTACTACTAGCACATAGCAGTCAATCAGTTAGTATTTACTGCTGCTGTTGTCACTGTTACCTTAAAAAAAAGGAAAGAAGTTAAGATGTACCAGTATTTAACATACTGATGAAAAATTTTACACGTATACTTTATTAACATGTGTATGGGGGGATGTGATCAAAGCATTTGGAGACCAGTATCTTAAATGATCAAGAGAATGAAGTAGTTTTCTTAAAACAATGGCTAAAGGAAAAAAAAACTTTTGTAATTTTTAGTATGAAACGGTAATGGTTTATAGTCTAGAAATTTGTAGAGAATCAATAAGGTTGATAAAGACTTGTGCCCATAGTCCTAAGTCCATTCGTTCATTCCTTCTTCAGCCACCCACAGCGTGCTTCTCAGGCCTCTGTGTGCACACATACTGTACTAGGGGCTCTCTCTCTAGAACCCAGACACAGCAAAGAAGGATCCTCTTAGTCTGAGCGACAGATGCATTTCTGATAAAAATAGCTTCAAGGAGATTTTAAGTATATCTACGTATGAGACAAGCATAATTGATTATTTAGGGAAGTTAAGACTGACCAAGGTTGATTTTGCTCTATCAGGAAATGCATACTCCACTGGCTTCCTGTTGCCAGGGTTGGAGAATCACTGGGTACATGCAGAAAGCTATTTTGTACATTGCAAAGTACTGGGGACACTTTGCCAGGACAGTCTGTACACGTATTCCCAACTCTGTTGCCAGGCCCACGAAGCCTGTGGCCCTATGGAAATCGATTCAGCTCTGAGCACCGTGCAGACACTCAAGAATGAACTGCAGGATGCCAAGATGGCGGCTGTGGAGAGTCAGCTGAAACCACTTCCAGGGGAGACGGTAAGGGATGTTAGAGCCTGCTGCGGGGTGGGACTCCACCTCGTGTAATGATCACGTGAGGCATTTTTAGAAGCTGGAGTTGGTGTGCCTGAATCACATATATTTTGAAGGCAAAGCCCTAGAATAGCCCCATTTTTAAGAACTGCGTTGAGATAAGGATGGCCTTGAAGGGGCATCTGGTCATGGTCCTGTGTCTTGCTTTCCTGGGGCTTCGCTAGGGATGAACAAGTGTCTGTCACTCTTTTTCATAAACAAGACACATCCTAGTGTTTGAGGCCAGTGTTCTGATCCCACAGCCTTTTTCTTTAAAGAACGTCCAGTGCAGCTGGAGGAGCTAGGTTTAAAAGTAGGAGTTCTAGCTTCTAGCTCTAGCTTGTATCCTCAGCTAGCTGTAGACAGTCTTGCATCTCCTCTGTGTCTCAGATATTTTATCTGTGAAAGGAATAGCAATGAGGTTATAAAGGTGGACACAAAAAATATTTTCAACAGACATGGTTTGAAAAAATATTGACGTAGTGCAAGACTAGGATGGACGACATCCTTTGGACGACAGCAAAGCACTTTAATCCAGTACAAACACAAGAGCCGGGGGAATGGTGGTAACAGAGCTCTAATTTGATCATGTTATGGTGCCTCCTGATGCTTATGTCAGGGTTTTCTTTTTTTTTTTTTTAATATTTATTTGTTAGAGAGAGACAGCGAGAGAGGGAACACAAGCAGGGGGAGTGGGAGAGGGAGAAGCAGGCTTCCTGCTGAGCAGGGAACCTGATGCGGGGCTCGATCCCAGGACTCTGGCATCATGACCTGAGCTGAAGGCAGACGCCTAGCGACTGAGCCACCCAGGCGCCCCTATGTCAGGGTTTTCTTGGCTAAAATTCTACCAGTTCTTCTCATTTGTGTGTAGCTCCTTTTCCACATTCTTAAACATTGCTAATAAATACCACCATTTGGTAAGGTTTTTGTAAGCACTGTATGTGCACAAAATCAATCTAGTTTATCCTGATGGTAACCTTGGTGAGCGAGTTTTGTGAATCCCATTTTACAGCTGAGGAAACAGAGGTGCAGAGGTAGGTTGTCACTATTCTGTCCAGTGTCTACCAGCTGATAGTGGAAGCAGAGTTTGAATCCAGACCTACAGGACTCCAAAACCCATGCTCTTGATCCCTCACCTTGAGAGCTTCTACTCTTTTTTTTTTTTTAATGTTTTATTTATTTATTCATGAAAGTCAGAGAGAGAGAGAGAGAGGCAGAGGCAGAGGGAGAAGCAGGCTCCCTGCCCAGCAGGGAGCCTGATGCGGGACTCGATCCCAGAACCCTGGGATCATGACCTGAGCCGAAGGCAGACGCTTAACCATCTGAGCCACCCAGGCACCCCGAGAGCTTCTACTCTCAACTACTGCTGCTCTTTGGATGACCTGCAAACTTGTGGAATATACAGGGACTTCCAGAGCAGCTAACTTACCATGGTGCAATGGTAGATAGGAAGCCCTCAGAAAATACTTGTTAAATCATGCTACTGCTAATTGTAAAGGCGAGGAAACTCAGGCTCAGAAAAGTTACGTCACCTAACTAAGGTCACCCAGCTAATGATCAAGTCAGGACTGGCCACAGGGCCAGCAGCTTTGTAATGTAGTCCACGTGTCCCTTTGCAAACTCCTGCACTCCAGGGAGCCCAAGAGAGATTGACATGACATGAATTCTGCCTTTACAGAAACCTGCTGGTCGGTTAGAATGTAAGAAACCCCGTGTAATTTTTAAGGAAATTGTTTGCCCCAGAAGAATGTGTGTGCTGTGTTAGAACATATTGTTGGCTAGAACATATTGTTGGCTCTGGGTTCTTTTATGTTTGAAGGCACTGCCTATCTTGGGAAGCCATGTTTTAGAGTTAAGAAATGCACACATTCTCTGACGCCTGTCTGTGCTCTCACGGTATGCCTCGAGGTTCTGTTCCAAAATGTTGTCCTCATCTAGTAATCAAATAATCATCCATACTCTGAGCCGTCAGTAACTTTGTTCTCTGAATTATTTGTTCAGTTTACAAAGCAAGATGACGTGCTGTTCATGGGAAGCAAGCACTTTGCCCATTTTCATAATCTCATTTACCATGGCAAACCTCTCCTATTGCATTTCCTTCTGGTTAGAACTCCTTGAAGTATAAAGATCGAAATGAACAATGTTAATGGCCCCACATGCTAGGAAGGCCGGACCGCTGGATGTCTGCCCACTTCCTGCCAAGGCATAATTCATTCTCGCTAAGGATTTGTTGCAGACTTTCTAAATTAGCTTCGAAAGGCATGATGCTAATAGCTACCATTTGTTGAGTACCTACATTGATTCTGAGAACTTTCTAAGCTAAGTATTAGGATCTCTCCAGGAAACCAAGGCATGGAGAGGTTCAGTAACCTGCCCAGTCTCTGAGAGCTAGCATGTGGGGGGAAAGAAGCAGAGGACAGGGGCCTGAACCCAGATTTTTTTATTCTGAAGCATGGGCTCTTTCCCTTCTATCACCCTACTTTTTGCACCACTGGTATTAGGTGGGAAAGAGCTAAGGACCACTATTTGATGCTCATTGTTTGTATGCTAAGACTATAGTGTATGTTGCTTTTCTTCTAAGCTGTCTTCCCCCTTGGATATTCTTATAGCTGGAAAAATGCGCTCAAGACCTAGGAAGTACATCCAAGGCAGTGGGCTCATCCATGGCACAGCTCCTAACCTGTGCTGCTCAAGGCAATGAGCACTACACAGGTGAGACTCATACCCTTCGTGATGCCCTGTGGCCAGGTGCAGACCACTGGGGGCGGGGGTCATTCCTATCTCCACGTTCTGTTGTCAGCCAATGTCATTAGCCATTCTGCTGAGCATGTAGCAGTATCATATTATGGTTCTAATTTGTATTTCCCTAATGAGCAATGCAACTGAGGGTTTTTCCATATATTGGCCATTTGGACATCTCGTGAAGTGCCTGCTCATGCCTCAGCTGGGGTTCATTGATTTGACCATGAACCTAACTTTGTTTTTCAACAGGAGTTTACAGATTTTTCAAACTCTTTCCCTGTGCTTGTTACTGGGCTTGATACTAAGCATACAAAGATGAATAAAATATGAAGACCCCAAATTATTATGGATCACCCCTTCTAGACTATAAGAAACCGTAATTAGAGACTTTTAGGACTATCTCTGTATGACTGTTGGAATCTCACTAAATTAAAGGGATAAAAATAAAAAGGTCAAGGAGGAAAAGATGACAACAAATAAGATGCCAGTGAAATTTGCGAAGATAGAAGGAGACAGATGACCGGAAGCTGACAGAGCCAGTGAGAACAAAAACTGAAGTTCTCCAGGGACAGGGCAGCAGGCAAGAGACAAGCTGACTTGTGCTGCAAAACCCTGAGGGGGTTTGAGTATTGGAGACACAAGGTACCCGTAAGGGCAGGAGACACCTTTGAACAGGGCTATATAGAAACAGATTGTGTGATTATCAACTCTAGGAAAAACACCAGGTTATATAAGGAAATGTCTTCCTAATAGGAAGCAGACATAATAGGAAGACCCTAGCTACCTAAAATGGAAACATGGAGAAGTTTCATTGTAAGCCCATTACTCGGAAGTAGGAAATGTGTCTGAAGAAAGTTCAAAGAGCTGAGTGGCTCCAGGAAGGGAATGGGATGGGGAGGGGTGGTTATAGATTGTTGCTTTTGTTACACAGTAGTGCTGCTTGACTTCTTTAGAAAAATGTATACGTTGTTACTGAAGTGTAATAAACATCCAGAAGAGAGCTGTTAAGTCCTAAATGTGTGCCTTTGAGAGTTATTATAAATTGTAGCCAAAAACCACCACCAAGATCAAGCGGTGGAACATTTTCCACACCCACCACGTGCCTTGTGCTTCCTGCCAGTCATTGTATTTCCTCCTCCCCAGAGGTAAACACCCGTGACTTGTAACCTTGTAACGCACAAGTTGGTTTGCCTATTTTTAACTATGAATGGAATCGTGCAAGGTGTGTCCATGTGTTTTCACCGCTTCTTCTGGCATTATGGTGTGAGATGCACGTGATTTCGGAAGCAGTTCTTTCCTTTCTGTTGCTTCCTGTAATATTTCATTATGTGAATATACCTGTTGGTGACTCTTTATACCATTGATAGGTAAAGGTATGAATAGTTCTCGTACAGGCTGCTTAGTGAACAGAAATAAGCATTTTCTAAATAGATACCTAGAAATGGAGCTGCTGCGTCCCAGGCTGTGCTCCACTTGTTCATGTTCCTGTCTCCACGTTCTTTTGTCAGCCAACATCATTAGCCATTCTGCTGAGCGTGTAGCAGTATCATATTATGGTTCTAATTTGTATTTCCCTGATGAGCAATGCAACTGAGGGTTTTTCCATATACTGGTCATTTGGACATCTTGTGAAGTGCCTGCTCATGCCCTTTGCTCTTTTTTTTTTTATCTTTGTCTTAGTTGTAGGAATTCTTTTTCACTTATACGTATTTCCTTTATCTTGGGGCTTACCTTTCACTCTCAAAGCTGTTTCTTGATGAACAGATTTTTTAGAATTTTAATATAGTTCAATTTACAGTGCTTTTTTTCCTTTACGGTTACTAACTTTCTTGTCCTTTTTAAAAAATTTGCCTCTCCAAAATCAAGATATTCTCTTCTATTATGGTCTAGAAGCTTTGTATTTAGAACTGTGATCCATCTTCAATTGAGTTTTGTATATGAGCAAAGAGGGTCCTTACTGTTTTTTTCTCTAGGATATCTATTTGACCCAGCGCCACTCACTGAAGCAATCATCATTTCCCCAGTGGTCTTCGGTGCCACTTAGTCCTTAAGTGAAAGCTATATGCAAATCAGCTTCTGATCTTCTACTTCTTTTCCAGTGACTTGATTGCCTGTCCCTACCTTAGTAGCACACTTCCCTAATTACTGAGTTTTATACTAAGTATTAATATCTACTTATATAAGTCCTCTGACTTCATTATTTCTCAGGTAGTGCTGACTATTCTTAGTCCTTTGCATTTCCACATAAATTCTACAATCAGCCTGTCCGTTTCTACCCCCCAAAAAAACCTGTTCATTTTTTCTTTTCTTAATTGGAGTTATACTGAATCAATTTGGGGATAAGTGACATTTTCACATTCTTGAGTCTCCTAATTTGCAAATAGGGCCTGTCCCTCCACTTACTTAAATTTTCCTTTTAATACTGTTTTATAGTTTTGTGCCTATAGTTTCGTGCATTTGTTTTCATTGTAATGTGCTTGATATATTTTATCCCATTTTCAACTTTTCTGTATGCTTTTATTTAACTTGTATCTTGTGAGCATCATGCAGTTGTTTTGCAGAGGGAAGGGTTGTTGATGCAACGTCTTTTTTTCTTTTTTTTTTAATTTTTAAAAGATTTTATTTATTTGAGAGAGCATGAGAGCACAAGTGGGGGGAGGGGCAGAGGGAGATGCACATGCTCCACTGCTCAGGGAGCCCAGCATGGGGCTCAATCCTAGGATCTGGGAATCATGACCTGGGCCAAAGGCAGATGCTTAACCGACTGAGCCACCCAGGCACCCCATCAATCTCTTTTTTCAGTTGGGGTATTTGTTCCATTTACCTGTAATGTAATTACTGAGATACTGGGGTTTGAATCTATCCTTTTACTCTTTGTTTTCTGAATGACTTACCTGTTCTGGCCTCCTTTCTCTGTCTCTTTTCTTCAGATTCATATGTATCTGTTAAGTTCTCTTCCTTTCTCCTTGATTAGCTTGTTAGTTATATATTCACTGACTATTCTGGGATTTTTAAAAGTCTAATATAAACTAGTGGGTTCACCACTTCCTGGATGGTGCAAGAATCTTGGGACACTTGAACTCCCTTTACCTTTCTTCCAGCTCATTTTTTGTCGTCATTGTGCGTTATAATTATACAGATACTTTAATCCTCTCCATACAGTCTCCATATTGTTTCATACAGTCAGTCAGTATCCATTTAGATTCACCTCCACATTTACCCTTTCCATTGTTCTTTATTCCTTCCTCACTCTCCATGTGCTGCCACTGGGGATTATTTCCTTTCTGCCTGCAGAACTCTCTTCCTTTCCTTCAGTGTGACTTTACCAGTAACAAATTCTGTCCATTTTTGTTTGTCTAAAACTGCCTTTGGTTAGCCTTTATCTTTGGTAGATAATGTCATTTATAAAATTTTAAGCTGACATTTCTTTTCTGCCAGAACTTTGAAGATGTTATTCCATTGTCTTCTGGCTTCCTTTATTTCTGTTGTGAAGTCAGCTGTCAGTCTCCTTTTGAGAAAGTAATGTGGGGTTGTTGTTTTTTTTTAATTTTCTTAAATTTTTAAAATTTTTTAATTTAAAATCAATTAGCCAATGTATAGTATATCATTAGTTTTTGATATAATGTTCAATGATTCATTAGTTGCATATAACACCCAGTGCTCATCACATCAGTGCCCTCCTTATTGCCCATCACCGAGTTACCCCATGCCCCCACCCACCTCCTTTTCTGCAACCCTCAGTTTGTTTCCTGGAGTCAAGAGTCTCAATGTGGTTTTATTTTTCCCCTCTACTAGCTTTTTTAATTTTTCAGTCTTTTTTTCAAGCAATGTACCTAGAGAAGTTTTATTGGGTATTTATCCTGCTGTAGGTTTTAGTACTGCTTGAAAATGGGATTTGTTGTCTTAGGTCTGTTTTAGAAAATTCTTAAGCACTGTATTTTCAAACAGTGTTTACGCCCCATTTTTTTCTCTTCTTCTCTGTAGATTCCAGTTACCATATATTTTGGGCGTTTCCACTGTTTTATGTGTCTCTTAATCTTTCCTGTACTTACTGTGATTTTTCTTCTCCATGCTTTATTCTGCATATTCTCATTTGATCAGTCTGCAGTTCACTCTTCCTCTCTTTAGCTGTGTCTATTCTGCCTTTCAACCTCTTCCGAGTTTTTAATTTGAAATGTCCTATTTTTCAGTTTGAGAATAGCATTTGATAGTTTTTGTACACTTCCCTTTCTCTGCTGAAATTTTCTATCTTGCCATCTAATTTCTTAAACTTAGTTATCACAAGTTCTTGAAAGACCTGGTTCAGTAATTCCGTTATTTGGATCATCTGTGGGCCTGTGCTCCTGGTCTGTCATTTTTCTCCTCTTGGTTTTCAGCTGTTGGTCTTACCTCTTGGTGTTTCTGATATCTTTTAATTTAATGCTAGACATTTGTATTTTAAACTGAAGAGATAATGTGAGGCTCTAAATTGTGTTTCTTTCCCTATGGAGGATTATTCTTTGTTCCTGGTATGTAGTGAACATCTAGGCAGATCACCATAACATGAACAGGGACTGGGCTGATTGGAAATTGTGCGGTCTATTTCCAGTTTGTTTTTTAGGGCACAGGCCTTTGTGTATCCCATCAGAACATCTGTGATGTTTACCAGGGCCATTCTCTACCATGGGCTCAGAACTGTGCTTTTTAATCCTCCCAGCCCCATGAGATTGCAGGAAGTTTTGCTCAGCTTCTGGACAAGTTTACAAATGAAGGAATGCCTTGAGGGGAAAAGCAGCCCTGTACACCCTCACCTCCCCCTGCCATGCTTTCTTTCTTTTTAAAATCTCATCCTTCTTCATGCCTTGGTTTCTCTCCACTGCTGTCAAACAGATGTTTTATATGATTTTTCCAGTGTTTTAAGTTGTGTCTCTGAGGGGAATTGATCTGCAATAAGCTATTCTGCCATTACTATAACCAAAGTCCTCTTAGATTTTTTTTAACTGTGTCTATTTATTACCTTGAGAATAGAGACAATAGGAGCACAGAAAGAGTTCTCTGTAGTATAATATAGTACCTGCAATAATAAGAATTTTATCCTAATGGGAGAGTAAGAGAAACTGTCGAGAGTGAACTGGCCACCTAATCAGGGTTTTAAGGATTGTTCAGCATTCATTTAGCATTCAAGGAGGAGGAAAAGTATTTATAAATTCTTACAAAACGGAGGGTACATGAGAGATACGAGTTTCAAAAATTTCTACACATTTCTACCCTCTTCTACACAGAAGAGAGCGCACGTGTGGACAGCTTCTCCCTGGGTCTCAGCTTCTTTCCAGGTCTCTCATCCTCAAATGAGGTGTGCGGGATAGTCTGCAGTTACATGTGAGCTGCCCACTGGCTGGATTCTAACACAGATGTGTTTTTGTTTGGCTCTGGCAGTATTTAAACTCTATCTATGGTGAGCTGAATACAGTTGTACATAGACCTCTTTCCAGATCCCGTGCGACAGATTAAAAACCTATGTCATACCAGGTTTTTACCTTGTGAGTTTGCCATGTGGGCTGGTGCCGTCTACACACGACCTACATAATGCCAGTCAGCAATAACTACCATTACAAAGCACTTCACTACATTGCATATCACTGGTGGATCTTCTTCTTCTTTTTTTTTTTTAATTTAATTTTATTATGTTGTGTTAATCACCATACATTACATCATTAGTTTTTGATGTAGTGTTCCATGATTCATTGTTTGCGTATAACACCCAGTGCTCCATTCAGTATGTGCCCTCTTTAATACCCATCACCAGGCTAACCCATCCCCCCACACCCCTCCCCTCTAGAACCCTCAGTTTGTTTCTCAGAGTCCATAGTCTCTCATGGTTCATCTCCCCCTCCGATTTCCGCCCCCTTCATTTTTCCCTTCCTACTATCTTCTTTTCTTTCTTTTTTTTTTTTAACATATAATGTATTATTTGTTTCAGAGGTACAGGTCTGTGATTCATTAGTCTTACACAATTCACAGTGCTCACCAGAGCACATACCCTCCCCAGTGTCTATCACCCAGCCACGCCATCCCTCCCACCCCCCCACCACTCCAGCAACCCTCAGTTTGTTTCCTGAGATTAAGAATTCCTCATATCAGTGAGATCGTATGATACATGTCTTTCTCTGTTTGACTTGTTTCGCTTAGCATAATACCCTCTAGTTCCGTCCACGTCATTGCAAATGGCAAGATTTCGTTGGTTTTTTTTTTATGCCTGCATAATATTCCATTGTGTATATATACCACATTTTCTTTATCCATTCATCTGTTGATGGACATCTTGGCTCTTTCCATAGTTTGGCTATTGTGGACGTTGCTGCTATAAACACTGGGGTGCATATGCCCCTTCGGATCACTACATTTGTATCTTTGGAGTAAATACCCAGTAGTGCAGTTGCTGGGTCGTAGGGTAGCTCTATTTTCAACTTTTTGAGGAAACTCCAAACTGTTTTCCAGAGTGGCTGCACCAGCTTGCATTCCCACCAACAGCGTAGGAGGGTTCCCCTTTCTCTGCATCCTTGCCAACATCTGTCGTTTCCTGACTTGTTCATTTTAGCCATTCTGGCTGGTGTGAGGTGGTATCTCTTTGAGGTTTTGGTTTGGATTTCCCTGATGCCAAGCGATGTTGAGCACTTTTTCATGTGTCTGTTGGCCATTTGGATGTCTTCATTTGGAAAAATGTCTGTTCATGTCTTCTGCCCATTTCTTGATTGGATTAGTTGTTCTTTGGGTGTTGAGCTTGATAAGTTCTTTATAGATTTTGGATACCAGCCCTTTATCTGATATGTCATTTGCTAATATCTTCTCCCATTCTGTCGGTTGTCTTTTGGTTTTGTTGACTGTTTCCTTTGCTGTGCAAAAGCTTTTTATCTTGATGAAGTCTCAATAGTTCATTTTTTGCCCTTGCTTCCCTTGCCTTTGGCGATGTTTCTAGGAAGAAGTTGCTGCAGCTGAGGTCGAAGAGGTTGCTGCCTGTGTTCTCCTCTAGGGTTTTGATGGACTCCTGTCTCAATTTAGGTCTTTCATCCATTTTGAGTCTATTTTTGTGTGTGGTGTAAGGAAATGGTCACTGGTGGATCTTCTTAAGGCTCTGTTCCTGCAAGTAATTTAAGATCCAGATAGCAAGAGTACTGTGAAAGTAATCTGTGTCTTCAAAGGATTGTGGTTACTGCCACAGTGATCTGCTTTTGAGTTTCCCACTGGCAGTTCTGGCTCTGTAGCGTACGCTGGACTATAGGAACATTTTCATTTGCAGGGTGGTGTTTGCCTGGATACCTGACCCTGATGAGTGTCATCACTACCTTTAAGAAGTTGCTCTGAACAGAGCCGTGTATAGCCGTAGATGTTCACTGGGCTCCCTGGCCTCTCGTCGTCTTGTTTCATTCCTTTGATGGCGTAGCTTCCTCTTTTTTTTTTTTGGAAACCTGATCCTTCCAAAGAGGATCCTCGAGGTGCCATTGGGATTTCATAGTGAGTCCTCAGCGGAAAACACGTGGGATAGATTAGCCTAAGCTTTTGTCATTCAGCTCCTCTGGTTTCTGCCTTTTTAAAAATTGTCTGGGTCTATAAAAGGTTTTTCAGTAACTGATTTTTGCGTAAACATGACTTTCTTAATTGTGTATGATGTTTTATTCTTTCAAAGTCATACACAACTCAAATAGAAATGGACTCAGGAGACTATAATAAATGGAAAGGCAGGAGGAGATGTCTAGAAATGACAGCCTAGAATTTTCAGCATAGCAGTGATCTCAGCCTCTCCTAAAACCTGTGGGAACCCGAGGCCCCAAGGGAAAAGGCAGCAGTCTGGGCCACACAGCTCATCAGCAGAGCTGTAGCTACATGAGGTCTTAAACCACATGTGGTGCCTTTCTGAGCAAGGGCATCTTGCAACCCTGTGCCAGAAGCTTAAACATAAAAAGGAATTGACTGCTCTCAGCTTGTTTCTCTCCTTCACCTTCACTTTATTTATCTTTGTGTTTTCTCTTCTGGGCTTCCCCTGTGCCATAAAAAAAAAAATCACTTTGTTTAAGATTCTTCCATACCATGGGCTCTGTTCAGAAGTGCTGTGTGATGAATGGTAGATGGGCAGCTTTGTTATTTGCCCTGATTAGATTGTAGAGTTACGTCCCAGCTGCGTGACTTACTAAATATTTACAGATTCGCAAGTCTGCAACGCTGCAAAGTTGTCTTGTTTTATGGATGTGGGGCCTTTTGCATGATTGCATTATGGTAAGGGGAGGACCACCTTCTGCATCTGTGCTGACGCGGCTGAAGCAGCAGCTGCTCAGAGGTGGCCTCAGGGCCACCCAGAGACCATCCAGCTGAAGCCTTTAGACAAGAGTCACCTCAAAGCTGAGTGAGCGAGACATCAATGTGTCATTTTCATGCGGATGGTACATGTTCTAACAAGAATCCTTCATAGTTCTCTACCCCAAAGAGCACTGTGCAGAGAGTCTGACCCAGAAGTTCAGAATCCTCAGATCTAGCTCTGGCACTGCCTCTGAAAGTGGACAAGACACCTGTCAGTGCTGGACCTCATCTGTGAAGCAGTCCGGTGAGATGCGCTTGAAGGTGGGCTCCTCAGCGTTTCTCAGGGTGTTCAGATTCTCTTGTTACATGCTCTGGCGTTTCTAGTCCTCATCCCCTTCTTGGGTATGCCAAGCACTAGGTGCCATGTACAAAGGCACATGTTCATTCTAAGGGAAGTGTTGCTATAGTTTCTAAGAACTAGTTTCTATTCATAGTGTATCACCAAATCCCATCATCCTTAGAAGTGAATTTAAGGATGAACAGCCACTTCGCAGAGGAGGCTATCCAGATGGCCACTAAGTGTATGAAAAAGTGTTCAACATCATTGTATTCCTTAGGGAAATAAAAGTTAAACCTCAGTGAGCTACAATGGCACACCCAGCAAAATGGCTACAATAGGAAATCTGACAATAGCTAGTTTGGGCTAGGGTGTAGAGCATCTAGAATGCTCATACATTGCTGGTGCAGTGTATAATGTAAAACCATTCTGAAAAGGTTTTGTAGTGTCCTCTAAAGCTAAACTTACTCTGTGACAACAGCAGTTCAGCTCCTAGGTTTATATCCAAGAGCAAAGATTCCATCTGGCCACCTAAATGCATGTAAAGAACTCTCTTGGTGGCTTTATTCCTAATAACCCCAAACACAAAACAGTCCAAATGTCCATTAGCAGAGGAGAGGATAAACAGATGGTGACTTTGTATCATGAAATACGACATAGCAAGAAAGAGGAATGAATGTGACAACATGGGTGAATCTCCTAGCATTCTGGTAGCAAAAGAAACCAGACACAGAAGAATGCATTCTTGTGGTTCCATCAACAAGGAGTTGAAGACCTGGTAAAACTAGTCTATGGTGATCAAAGCTACACCAGGGCTTACTTCTGGCATGAGAGGTTCTTGCTGCAAGAAGGACACAGGCGATGGAACTGCTCTGTCGCCATCTGGTTGGTGGTTACGTGCTTGTAAACACGTAAAAAATCACCGAGCTACCCATGTGCGCTGCTCACTTTCTTGCATAGAAGTCGTGCCCCAATAACAACAATCGGGAAGGGAAGTGCATCCGAATGATTCATCTGTGTCCTTGATCCCCTGCACTTTGGTGTTTTAGGCCTGTGGACATGCAGGGCAGAGTGTGCGGGTGAAGCCAGAGCAAAATTACTTTCCGCATGGCGCTTGCTATCACACAGCTCTTAGATTGGCCCAGAGCCAGTGGTACGGGCTGCTACTTGGAGAAGCGTAGCGATTCATATTTTTGATAAGTCATTTGGACCCCACCTGGACCACACACTATCAGAGGGTGTGCTCCTTTCTAGGAAGCTGTGGTCCAGTAGCTGATTTTCAAGTAAAGTATGACTTTTAGGTGGAATCTTATAGAAAGTGTGGTGGGCTTTCATTTCCAGGGGTGGCTGCCAGAGAGACAGCCCAAGCTCTGAAAACGCTGGCCCAGGCTGCTCGTGGGGTGGCCGCATCCACGAGCGACCCCGCAGCTGCGCATGCCATGTTAGATTCTGCTCGAGACGTCATGGAAGGCTCCGCCATGCTCATCCAAGAAGCGAAGCAGGCCCTGATTGCACCTGGGGATGCTGAGAGTCAGCAGAGACTAGCCCAGGTGAGGCCCAGAATTGGCAGTGATGGTCATCACTAAAGTGGTCGTGTTGGCAGGCTGTCTCCTGGGCACTCTTTTCCCGGTGTGAACATTTTTCAGTCAGTGGGTGTTTTCAAAACTTCCCAAAGTACTATAGCAATGGAGGCCATACACGATTTCCACTTTTGTGAGTCTTGCCTAGTCTCCCCCATAATAGGAGATCTGCTTAATTGAGTCAACAGAGAGTATGGGGGCAGGGGCGCTCTTGAAATCTATCCTTGGAATTTCGGGAGCCAGGACCCAGCGTGTTTGTTGGGGACCCGTGCATGCTTAAGTATATTCCTCTTCCTAGTCTGGGAGGTGAGGTAGATATACTTAGTCTGGCTCGACTGCCTTTTTGGATGAGTCTTTGCCAACCTAATGAAACTAGTGGGCTAGAGGCCATCTGGGCAAAGCTCTAGACCGGAAGCTGGGAAGGAGATGGTCTAGATAAAGGGAATGACACAGCCCACTTCCAAAGACCTTACCCTTGACCTGAGTGCAGACAGCGAGCCGTCACCCATCCTAAAGGGACAGCATGTGGGCAACTCCAAGTTGGTCTGGAAGCACTCAGAGCATCCTGCCTGCCCTTGGGCGGGGTGTGGTCTGGGGGTGATGGCCCCAGATTGGGACACCTAACTGACCCAAAGAACGCAAGGCCTCCTTCCACTTCGGTGACCTCCGCGGGGCTCTCAAGAAGGGAGCTCTTTCTGTTTCTCTTGGTGGCGGCTCTCTTTGTTGTGGAACCTGACATAATATTGGAGACTTCTGGGTTTGAGTCACAGAATCGTGACTTAGCCTGGTGCCGGGTGCACGTAAGGCGTACCGTGTCACTGTGTCAGCCCCTTTGCCAAGACAGGATGTTAACCCCAGTGAGAGGCCTCAGCGAGGTGATATAATGGCAAACAGCGTCCGCTGGATGCTGGCAGATCATGTCCCGATGCTTTCCAGCTCTGCGTACTATCACTGCTGGCTCCCCACCCGTCTGCCGCAGGGTTGGGAAGGTGCTCTCTCACGGGGCTTTTCTCCCTGTGTGTATGCAGGTGGCCAAAGCCGTCTCGCACTCCTTGAATAACTGCGTGAATTGCCTCCCGGGGCAGAAGGATGTGGACGTGGCCTTGAAGAGCATTGGCGAGTCCAGCAAGAAGCTGCTTGTGGACTCGGTGAGAGGCTTTGCATGGGGAAGGGGCACTGGGGGGCTGGGCTCACTCTGGGTGTGAGAGGAGTCTTCTCCCTTCCGTGGGATCTCTGAGCCGCTAACCTCTGTCTGAGGAGGCCAGTTTGCCTTTCCTTGTTCTGCTTTGCCATCAGCAAAGTTCCCAGGTGGAGCTTTAAAAGTTTACTTTTTCTTTGAGTCCATGTTGCTGTTTGCTCTCCGGTCAGCCCAGTGAAAACAGGAAAGGTGGGTATGTGATCCTCTGACTTCTTATCAGGACATCTCGGGCAGGGACAGTCATGTGGTGGAGGGATGTGTGTGTCTAAGGCATCTGAGAGAGTGAGTAGTCTAAGGAATCTACTTGCTCTTGGAGCCCGTTCCCAGTTTGGTGAGCCCCTTTCCGTGGGGTGGATGGGGGAGGGTGGAGCTGGGCTCATTCATTTCTTCTCGGCCTGGCGCCTGGCACATACCAGGTCCTCAAGCAGTGTACATGGTAGGACTAATAGAGCCTAGCTTAACTCTCTGGAACAAATAGGAATAGTTCCACCAATGACACTTCTGATCCACACAAAAGCTATTTGAGTAAAGGCTACTAATAAAATTGGTGGCTACTAGTTTAGAAGAATAGGATGTGAAGTTTAATAGCATCTGTCTTTTCGTTCTAGAAAGCTAAACCTTTGAGAGGTTCCATCCAAAATGAAGTGGTGGTTCAGAGCATGGATCCTGGAGTCAGACTGCCCAGGTGTGAATCCTGGCTCTGCTACTGAGGGGACCATAGCCCCCAAGGATAGACCACTTTTAGATCTACTGTGTCTAGCACTGAAGAGGTGTTTAGTAATTCAGTGAATGAAATAATGTCTGTATGTTAAAGGTCAGACTTAACATAGGTGGCCTCAGACCACACAGAGCCTTATAGTCTAGATGACTCAGAAATGCAGCCCTGGGAGAGTCTTTCCCTCCACAGAGCCTTCCTTCATTTCCCCCATGCGAAGTAAAACTTCCTATGGGGTGTGCCTTTTCTCCCCACTGCAGTTACCTCCGAGCACAAAGCCTTTCCAGGAAGCCCAGAGTGAGCTGAACCAAGCCGCGGCTGATCTGAACCAGTCTGCGGGGGAAGTGGTCCATGCCACCCGGGGCCAGAGCGGAGAACTGGCCGCAGCCTCTGGCAAGTTCAGTGATGATTTCGATGAATTTCTCGATGCTGGCATTGAGATGGCAGGCCAAGCTCAGGTGAGTGTGGCGGTGGCTGCCTGGAGCAGACCCTTGCCTGTCTATTCTGGTGGACTGTCTGCCCTGGAGGCGCTGGGCAAATAGGAACAGGGAACCTGTCAGCAGGTCATGCTGTTGTGTTCTCTTTCCCGCTTAGAAAGCTCTGTGACCTCACAGGCCTGGCATTCCTAAAGACGCTATTAGCTTATGTGTGAAATGCTTCTTAGAGATGAGGGATAACCTCCCACGATCATCCAGCAGGGTTCATGGTTTACTTACGCTTTTCGGAGGGAGGGCAGCTCTGTGTCCTGTACTTCTTATGTGGTATAATATAGTAAAAAACAATGTGTTTGAGGTTCATTGGGCCCATTGGAGGGGGCTGTGTCTAATACCAAGTGTCAAATGATTAAAAATTACCTCTTTGAGGGACACCTGGGTGGCTCAGTCAGTTAAGCATCTGCTTTCGGCTTGGGTCATGATTTCAGGGGTCCTGGGATCCAGCTCCACATCGGGCTCCCTTCTCTGTGGGGAGCCTGCTTCTCCCTCTCCCTTTGCCTGCCACTCCCCCTGCTTGTGCTCTCTCTCTCTCTCTGTCAAATAAATAAATAAAATCATTAAACAAAATCACCTCCTTGAGATGAACAGATAAAGCCCTTGTTCAGAACAAGGGAACATGACTGGTCTGGTGTCAGCCTGCAGAGCTGTTTTTTCTTGAGCTCCTATGAACTCCCTAAAGGAGACACCCAGGGTGTCTTGCTGTGTGATCTACAAATGGTTGTTTCTCAGATAGGAAGTCAGCCAGGTGAGAAATGTGCCTTTCCCTGAGTCAGGAACTTCTGGGGTGCAGTCAGCTCTGAGTATGGAGACAGTGCCGGGCATTTGTGCCAGGCTGAGATGTATGAGCTCCTTGACAACTCCAGCATTGTTGAGCAAGACACTGGAATCCTGGCCTGGTCTGTGCACTGATGTGCTGGTGCTCTCTCTCCCTCTCTCTCCTTCCCTCCCCCACTTTCAATGCTTGCACTTGTGAGACAGCACAGCTCTTGGCTGACCCACTTGGGGATGGATCTCTGTCCTGTGGCGGGCATCTTGGTGTGGCTATCTGTTTGGGGGAGGGTAGACACGGGGCAGTGTCTCTACCAGTTAGCCACCTGCAGACTAATAGGGCTTAATGCAGTCTCTGTAGATAACTTATTCCGTTTCAAGATGCTTCTCCCAGCTCTCTGAATGCTGCCCGGGAGAAATGGACGGTCCCTGATTACTCTGCCTCCTTTCGACTTCGCAGACGAAAGAAGACCAGATCCAAGTGATAGGCAACCTCAAGAATATCTCTATGGCATCCAGCAAGCTGTTGTTAGCTGCCAAGTCTCTCTCGGTGGATCCAGGAGCCCCCAATGCAAAAAATCTCCTGGCAGCTGCTGCAAGGTAAGAGTGGAACAAAACGTACTTTCATGTGTGGTTAAATAATGTCGGTGTTTGAGAGACAGGCCTGACGTCCTGCTGCTCTGGCGAGGAGCAAAGCCCTGGTGCTGTTTTCATGTTGTCAGGGGCAGAGTCGTGACTGTGGCATTTGATTAAACCGGCTCATCCTCACGTGCTTTCCCCACTAGAGATGTTTTCTGTCTTCTCTTACAGCCTTTCAGCTTGCTTAGACTTAAGGCCCCTATTGATTTATAAGCATGATGGCTTAAATGGATGTTCTTAAAGGAGTGTTATATCTTTCTAATGATGAAAGTAGTATGTGCTCATTGAAAAAAATCAGACAATACTAAAAAGTGTTAAAAAAAGACAAACACACACCCACAACACCCAGCAAGCCATTCAACATTTCTTGAGCACTTACTGTGTGCCTGGCATCAAGGCATCATTCATTCATGAGATGAATTTAAACATGTTCCATTTGTCACGTGCAGAAGGGCTCCAGTTTCGGGTGAATGGGGTAGTGGTGGGAGTCAACTGTTGAGTTTGGGGTGGTGCCAGTGTCCTTTCCCGCTGTTTTCACCTGAGGAAGCGGTGAATACAACACAACGTTCGCTCCAGGGCCACTGTTTCAGTTTCGTTCAATAACCAGTGACTGAATGCCGGTCCGTGGAGAAACTGCAGTGACAGCCCGGGAAGATTTTGTATTAGCAAGCCCACATTCATTTTCCTGAACCAGGAGGGTGCAGGGTGTTTGATATTTCTCTAGTGCTGTGGGCCTGTTCGTCTTAGCATTGCTTGGCATCACTTTGTGTATAGGAAGGCTCACAGCAGGAAGAGATGAAGTGCAGGCAGTTAGGATATATAGCATAATTGGAAACCTTTTCAGAATGTGCAAATTAGTGATTTTTAAAAAGCATAGCTTGATTTCTACTTTTCGATTTTCTTTTTTTCAACTTGATTTTGCTTGTTTACTTGTGTATTTGTCTTTTCATGTCTTTCTCTCTTCTGGGTGCTCAGCGGCTGTCTTTTTAAATTGAGTTCAGAGTCAGGAGAGCTGAATTCTGTCCAGGCTTTAATGTTTGACACACTTGGTTACATTGGTTGGATTGTTCAATCTGTCTCAACTTTCCCATCTGCAACATGAGGGTGGGTACTAAGTCATCCCTAAGTTCTAAGTTCTTGTTAGCTCTCATCAGTATACAATATATCTTGGTGCTTATGGTTAAAACTGGTCTCTGGTCTCCTCTTGGCCTGTAGTGCTTTATTTATTTGTTTGTTTATTTATTGTTTGCGGGTGGTAGGGGTTGGAATTAGATCATTTTAGAGCAGGTCCCTTGAAAGCCCGTGAGTGTCTGTAGTTCTTCCTAGGTGTATATACTTCAGCTTCGAACAGTAGCGAGAGCC
Organism: Neomonachus schauinslandi; assembly: GCF_002201575.2. Lineage (NCBI taxonomy): Eukaryota > Metazoa > Chordata > Mammalia > Carnivora > Phocidae > Neomonachus > Neomonachus schauinslandi. The sequence goes on from NC_058411.1 coordinate 101,418,112, forward strand.
CCTAGGAGACTGGAAAAATACCCTCCCACCTCCCTGCCTCCAGCTTCTGCTTTGTGCTGGGCTGGCGGGGCCCTCCGAGGGGTGGGGGCTGAGGAGGGAGGCGTGATGTTCTCTCTGTTGAGCAGCTGTTTCTCATATGAAACCCTCTCTTGATTCTTCTTTTTCCTACAAAGAGCCTTTGGATAGGGCAACTGATGTTTCCAGGTATCTGAACTCAGATGTTTTTCATTATCTTCAGTTTTTTGCATCATTTCAAAATTAACAATTTCCAGCTTAGAACTCACTGTTCACTCTCTTAAATCATGGAAGAAGGGGAGAGTGTAAATTGGCCTTTTGCAAGCCAGGTAGGGAAGGGAAGGCAGGCCCTAAAGGATTATGGCCGGTGTCAGGGCTCTGTGGGTGTCTGAAGGCCCCCTGGTGGTGACATTGAGGAAGGGGCCTGGAGACGAGGTAATGACAATTTCTTTGCCTCTGTCCTGGCTTTGACCAGTTGACAGGGGTTCCGGCCTGATGGTTTCATAGCCAAGTACGTGCTTAAAAATCATCACAGGAAATGACTGTCTCAGGATGGAACTGTGGTCAGAAGATGCCGGCACATTCTCCTTGGCTTCTTGGCACATGTTGGGAAGCTCTGCTCCTTGAGGTGGTTTCCCAATGGAAGCTCTGGCCAGGTCAAGTGAGTCAGGTGAGCTGTTCTTCGGAGGTGAAGCTCTGCACAGCTGGGGTGCATTCATTCATTCATTCAACAGATTTTTACCACGTGCCTGAAATGGGCTGGGCCCAGCACTGAGGCTGGGTGGGCTCACACTGTGATAAGACAGGGATAGCCCGGTGGAGTTAGGGCAAGGGACGTGCACACACACAGCATGCTCACCTCATTCCATCTGGATGCTGAAGCAGCCCTGCATGTGAGTGCTCTTGGAGTTGAGCCGCTGGGATCTGACTGCTGTTGTCCTCATCTTCAGTCCCACCACCCTCCCCATTCCTGGGACAGCCCAGCCCTGCCTGTGTTTCATGTGGATGTCCCCAAAGGCCCCATTGATGCCATTGTGGGGACCTAGACCTGGACCAGTGCAGCCCTGCCCTGCTCCTACATCCGTAGACTTGAATCCTTTGTTCTTGATGGTCTCCATGATTCTTCCTGCTTTGGGAAAAAAGATTGATCTCTGGAAAAGCAGGTGGGTATGCCCTTTCCCTCTGTTCTTCATTCTGCATCGGAGCCCAGGTACACATGAGGAGCCCAGTCCTTTGGTTTCTGATGCTTAGAGGAGATGAAGTCATTTTCTGTTTAGTGCCCGGCTTGTTTGTCTTTTTCCTATGTAAGTGGTGAGCTCTGACTCTCTTCTGACGAGCTGGGTAGAGCTGGAGACCCTTTGTTAACCCTTCAACAGCTTTTTCCCTGGCCAGGGGCTGGTCTGATGCTCCCTGAACTTAGTCAAAGAAATGGAAAACCAGGTTGCATTGGAAAAAAGGATTCTGAGCACCTCCCCTGCTCCAGCGCTCACACCATGGTCATGCTGGCCAGAAGGACTCCCTGGCTGAGACTTCACACCCACGGCTGTTGCTGCCAGCATTGGGACCTAGCTGCTTTCCTGTCCCCTGAGGCTTCCCTAGAACTTTTTCTGCTGTTTTCCTGTCCCCTGAGGCTTCCCTAGAACTTTGCAGGCAATTCCTCTTCCTGGGCTGCCCTTTGTTTTGAGGTTCCTGCTAAGCAGGCTTCCTCCTGTCTCCAGAGACAGTGAAAAAGGATACGCCAGCAAGCAGCACTTCCACACTGTGGCATAGAAAAATATAAACTAGGCCATCTGTTGGTCTCCTGTAGAATGTTCTCTTCCCTTTATCCAAATCAGGATCTCACTGACTTCTCTGATTGTTGCAGTCCACATCGAGCTCTCCCTTCCATGCAGAACCCGTGCCATCCGTGTGTGCTCCCTGCGAGCCTAGAGTGTGTCTGGCCTCTCGGAGGTTCGGGATCCTGTATGACGTGCTCCCGCCTTCACTGCTTCCTTTGGTTTACCTTCTGTGTGTCTTACCTGTTCATTATCCAGCTTCTCCAACCGGATTGCAATCACCTTGCTTTCCCAGAGAGACAAACTATATTATTTTTTAATTGCCATACCTTGTACAGAGCAGGACCTAGGGAATATGCACATGTGGAATTTGGAGTGCTCTTTTTTTCCTGCCTAAGGACGTTGTCCCTTGAGGAAGGGAAATGTCTGATGTTGGTGTTTTCCCCTCCAAGCTCCTTATCAGATGATTTGTGCTTACCAGATCATCAGAAGCAGAAATTGGTTGATTTTCTTCTCTCACCCTTGGCCCATCTCCATATCTATTGAGAATTTCCCTCCAGAGCTCCCAAACTAGTTGAATCAATTCAGTCAGTATCTCTGAACACTAAACAATGTGTAGGTTAGAGGCCTTTTTTTTTTTTTTTTTAAGATCTAAGGTTATAGATTCCAATTAAAAAAAAAAAAAACTGAGAGTGGCTGGATATGCCTAAAGAACGAAACACAAGTAAACTCTACTTCTAGATGGGAGAATTATGGTTGCTTAACTTCTTTTTATTTTTAGAAAATAAACTTGTGCAACTTTAGTCATTTTTTTTAAATTGTGGGAAAACATTTTAAAACTGCGGTTCAGGCCTATTTGGATTCATATAGAACAGAGGGAGGATGCTGCTATTTTTGGCCCTCTCTTTGTGACAGTGTAAATTGGCTAAATCATCATTTTTTATTGGATTTACTGAAATTTTTTATTTAAAAATAATAAAATTACTTTAAAAAATATTATAAATCTAACTTTTTGGTATGTCATTCTGTCACTTTTTGAGTGTATATATATGTTTAATTTTGCAGCTGTGGGCTCCTGTTTATACTGTTTTGTAAATTTTGTTAATTGTGAATCATGAATATTCTTCTATGTTAGGAATATGCTATGCATTATGACTTCTAACGGGCACCCAGAATTCCAGTGTAGACTATACATTTATTTAGTCAATCCTCTGTCATTGCATATTTGGGTTGCTTCTAATCCTTTGATCTTACAACTAACTGCTATAGTTTGAAGCATAAAAATACTATTTTTCATGGTCAGATCTACATAACCCTTTGCCTCTGGGCCACTTATTTTATCACTGGGCTATCTATTCCAGACTCTAAAATGAGTTATGAGGATAAATTATACCTAAATCATGCTCCCTAATCATGGATCAGTATTACCCCAGTGACTCATTCAGACATCCATGCTGTGCTGGCACTTTTATGGATTATCCAACCACAAACCGCTAGTCTGTTGGGGTTTTTTACCCCAAGTTTTTTTTTAAAAATTTTTCACATCTAAAAAATCAATAAAAGACGAGGACAATAAGCAGCTATATATTCTTTGGATTCCCCAATCATAAACAGTTTTTAATGGACAAATCTATATATAAAAACAAGGTTTTTAAAAAAAAATGCAGATAAACAGGAAACATTGAAAGAAATAAGCTAAAGGGAATGCTTGTGTGATACGTGGAAATATCCTGCACTGTTGAGGGCATTCTGCACCCTTCGTTATGTTCACACCTGTCCACTCGGAAGTGTGTCTTGAAGCCTACCACCCGGAACATGGCTCTGGACTCCGAGGGACCCGTCTGGAGAATACATCATGGACCACACCCTCCAAGATGCCCAGAGTTAGACCTTGCCTGCTCTCTCGGTTGTTACTGTTCACCTTTCCACCACAGAGAACCCAGTGTTTCTGTATGAAACCTTCATTAAGCACTTGGCCCCAAATAAATGAATCACTAGAGTCAATCTTACAAAAACTATTCTGAGATTCTTTCTTGAGTTGAGGAATGTTTTTTCTTCTTCCCATCCACCCTAGCTAAATTTAAAATTCAAAACAGTATCTCCTCATCAAATAATTAAGCTGATTGCCTTTGTACTTTGGCAACATCATTTTCCATCTAATTTGATATTCTGTGGGAAGCTGCAAAGCCAATTTAATGTAATGAGACACCTTTATATTAGGCAGTGCTAATGATTAACAGCAAGTGTGCTCTATTTTGTTTTTGTTTGTTTTATTTTAAGTTGCGGGTTAGCTGCAGTGGTTAGCAACTATGAATAGAATTTAGGGCCCTGCCAGAGCATAGACCAGTTCTGGCCGTACAGAAAAATGGCTATGGATCTGGCTTTGGAGTCAGGTAGTCATGGATTTGAGTGTTGTTTTTGCTCCTTACTTGTAGCATCCCCTTAGGGAGTTCTCTCCTATCTGTTTTTTTTTTTTTTTTTCGTTTCTAAAACACAAGGGTATTCAATTTTAAGACTTAATATAAAAACATTGTGGTATTGGCAAAGGATTAGACACATGGGTCAGTGGAACGGAGTCCAGAAGTAGACCCACATAAATATGGCCCAGGGGTTGTCAAGAAAGTTACAAAAGCAATGCAATGTAGAAAGAAGAGCCTTTTAAATGAAGGGTGCTGGAATAATTAATTGGACCTACATAAGCCACCCCCACCCTCCACAGAAAAAGAACCTGGACCCATATTTCACACCTTTAAAAAAAATTAATGCAAAATGGACCATGACTTTCTAAATGAACTATGGCCTAACCTAGGCAGGAGTTAGGCAGAGGGTGCTCGGAGAGGTGGAATCCTTGCCAATATAGAAAAAACTCTGAGCTGCTTCTCAAATTCTAAGAAGAATAGAAACACATATAAAATCATGAGTCTCTAATTCCTATTAATGTTAAAGAAAAGAGCTCTTTTAAAGAATAATTTGGGGATAGCTTCTAGGAACTAGCGAATCATGTAGGATTTCATGGAAAGACGAGATTTTAAAATCATGAGCACAGTTTACTCTATGTATGCCTGCTATGTTTTAAAATATATAAAACACTCCAACTATACAAAGGCTATCCAAAAGAGCCTCAGATCATCTTATTCCTTATGGGCTGCTAATGAAGGATATTTAAAAACAGTGTTAAATGATCTTTATGCTATTTGCAACTTTGTTGTGAATTCTTTCCTATGAATATATTAAAAGATAGTCCTACTTTCCTAAAAGAACCATTAGTACCCTTGAAAGGGAAATCAAATGAGTAATCACAGGCAGAGTGGGAACACTCATTCTGTCTTTGCTGGTTGTAGTTTATTTTTGGTCGTTCATAGCCTTGGCAAAGAGCTCTCACGGGGACCCCAGCCTTTATAATGAATTCCTTGTATTTCTGGTGAACCTACAAAGCATTGTTGGAGAAATTACTGTTGATCTTTACAAAATAAAACAAAACCCTTTTATCTGTTTCTGTTACAGAGCTGTGACCGAGAGCATCAATCAGCTCATTACTCTGTGCACCCAGCAAGCTCCAGGCCAGAAAGAATGTGATAATGCCCTACGGGAGCTCGAGGTAGGTCCCTAGAAAGGCTGCTGGGGATTTAAGAGGCTGTGACTCTCTGTCCTTCCCAGAACGGGTCAGTTTCTTCTCCTCTGTTCTTGCCTTATGTCCTTCCTGGAAGACTACTGAGGCCAAAGTTTCGATCCAAGTGAGAAAGAATTGAAGAAAAATTAGATTTGGTGGGTTTATCATCTCTGCTTCCCCTTTTTCCACTAGGATGAGAGTTATTTTGTTTAAAGGACTCTATTTCAAATAGGAAGAGGTCTGGACATAAGGTGAAGACCAGCAATTTCTACCTAAAAAAAGTTTTGGAGTCATTATGCTGGCACAGTTGGGAGAAGCTGGGTTAGATGTTCTTTTTGAGTAAAAATGATTTTCCCATACATTTTATTTTAGACACTGTAGGGGGCACATTAGTGGAAACTCAGGAGTAATACTTACTACCAATCAAAGTGACTATGAGACCTGTAGTGGTCCAGAACACAGTGTGGGTGCTTCCCAATTTATATTCATACTTAGGGCTTATTTATAATGGAAAATTCATCTGTGCCTCTAGGATGTACACAGGTAAACAGAAAATCATTGTGCCCACTTGTATGTAAAGCAGTCCTAACCAATGCGGGTTATATTGAAACAGCCAACTAGATATCTCAGTGCATATAGGTTGGTTGTACCCAGTATACCTTTAGTTTTCCGGATGATTAGCACGGGAGTACCCAGCATGCCAGAGGGGGTCTGATTGCAGCTTCTGAAGGGTTTGATTGAGGCCCAGTCTGCTGGTGGCAGTTGGCCAGTAAGCACAGCTGAAGGGGAGAGGAGGCTTGTTACCTGAGGACTAAAGCATTCTGAAAACAGTGGAGCCTGATTCCTATGTTGGGTTAATTACTGTCCTATCCCGCTCTGTTCACATCCGCAAACACGATATGTGGGCTTTTGGTCCAAATAGATCTGTAGGCCCAGATACAAACACCCTGTCCTTTAATGGTATCCTTGGTTGCCAAAATTATGACTCTTTTGGGACGGCTGTTACTAAAACAATTTTGATTGTGTGAAGAGCGGGAAGAGGTTCTTCAGTGAAATGCACTCCTTTATGCTGCCCTCTTTTCTGGGATCTTAGTAACTCAGCAGTTTCCACCATGACCTCCCCCAATCCTTGGCAACTCAAATGGCTGTACCCCCAAAGGCTGCTGGGTCCAAATGTACACTCTCACTCAGTGGGGAGGAGGTTGGATGGCTCTATCCCAGACTTAGCTCCCCTGGAAAATTCCCTCATATGTGACTGTTGGAGATTATTACAACATGCAAGCTCACGATGATTTTCAGTGGACTAGAGACAAAGGAGCAAGCCCCATGCCCTGCTCCTTGAGGGATTCCTAAATAGGAGTGAATGTTTTCTATACTTTTTGAATTAAAAACAAATGAACCATCCCAGTGGGCAGTTTTAGGGAGTTCCCTTCTTTCATGCCTATGCATTAAAAGGTTCCAGAATTGAAAACTGAAGGTTCTCCTCATCGAGTAAAAATCAGTTAATGTGTCCTTGAAATGTAAACTCCTTGGAGTTACCCAGCAGAGAAATTATGCTAATTGACCATTGCCTTGCATTAGCTTTTAGATTTTCTTAAGGAAAAAAAAAAAAATCTCTCCCTTTTGTGGATACCATGCTTCTCCTTCAAATTTGTAAACAGGAGACTCTCCTCTCTGTCAAAGCTAACCTGAGACATCCTTCTCCCTGCCATCAGTGTTGTGTTGCTAGCAGGAAATCTGAAGTCACAGATAAAACCATCTAAATTCCTCTCAAGAATGTGGATAAATGAGTGATCATGACCAGAATCCTATATGTGGAGGGGGAGTCGACAGTTGGTATTTTACGTTGAAATTTCTCTTGTTCTATAACACTCGCTTGCTTTTTAAGTTGTGTTTTCCTTCCGTAGACTGTCAAGGGGATGTTGGACAATCCTAATGAACCTGTGAGTGACCTCTCTTACTTTGACTGCATTGAGAGTGTGATGGAAAACTCCAAGGTAAGCCTGTCTGTGCTGTTCACATTCCTCCTCATTGTGTGGAAGGATCTAGACATGCTCTGTATGCATCTGTCTTTGGCCTCTCTGTGTGGCTGCATATATTACAAAGCCTCACGGTGGAGCCCTTTGCTCAGGTGCTCCTCAAACTTGACTGTGCATCAGAATCACTTAGGGGTCTTGTCAAACACAGATTGCTGGACCTCAGCCCTGAGTTTCTGATTCAGTAGATCAGAGGTGGGGCTGAGATTGTGCATTTCTGACAGGTCCCTCGGTTCCTGCCAATGCAGTCCAGAAGTAACACTTAGAGATACGGTGCTTTATACCATATCGTAGATGGTTCTTACTGTGAATCAAATCATGGATTTCTTTCACTTGGGACTGAATTACAAGGGAAAGCCCATCAGGGACCTTGGCTATTATGAGACCCCCTTGTCTGTTCTTCTGGCCATCCATTAATGGCATCATTCTCAAGTTACTTGAAAAATTGGGGGTTCTTTTGGGAGGTGGGAGTGAGAAAATCTAAATATTGCAATAGTTTGTGTCCCCACCCTCTGCCACATCTTAACCTTGCTCAACAAAATCTTATTTCTTCTTATTTACTTTGATGTGGTTAGCAATTGGGGGTGGGGAGGCTAAAAAGATTTCTTAGTGGAGCAATAATGATTTTTTAAAAAGTCGAGAAGCAGTAACCTGTGATGGCAATACCGAAGTTGTTGAGAATGCTTCAAAACCGGGTTAAAATGAAATACAAGTGAGACGAGTGGATATGGAACAGTCGCCAGTACCAAGTTTGTGCTTGGAGCACAAGCGCGTGTTTGTCTACGTCAGTCTGACGTTAGCTTTGGGGACACAGCTGTGTTGGTGATGTCAGGAGGGGCATGCCGTGCAATGGGCTAAGGCTAGAGTTTGCTCTGTCCAGCACCCTTCATGGAATTCTGGATTGCCTAAGGGAAGGGTGCATGTGTCTTACACACTTAGATCCAAAGAAACTCTTCCTTCCTAAAGAGGGAGGCAGCTTGATAGGAAGGACAATACTGTGCATACAAATACCTTCTAACTTCTCTGCTTTGCAAGTCTTCATGTACACTGGACTATGTTGTGTATCTAAGCAATTTTAGGGAATTTTTTCCCCATCCCAGATGGCTTATTAATGAAGAATTCTGTATTGGCAGTGCCATAGTCTTTCTAAAGGGTTATGTTCAACATCTTCTATTCCATCATCTGTGACCCTGGGAAGTAGGACTAGGACCTGCCTTCTTGGGGCATGACAAGGCCCATGGAAGACAGAACACCAGCTATGGGGCAGGTATCCTGCCCCTGCCCATGTGACCTTCTGTGTGACCTTATGTAGGGTGCTCTACCTCTCTGGGTTGGATTCTAAATATTAAAATCCCTTTTAGCTCTTATTTTAGGACCTCTAGAGAAAAAAGACATCAGTGATTTTCAAAATAAGGGGAAATACTTAAAAATTTAGGAAATAGTCTTAATGTTCAGATCACCTATATATATATATATATATGCACACTTTTAAACAAAGCCATACTTAAATTTTACTATCAATAAGTAAATGAATAATATCAGCAAGGGTATGTCTTCTGCTTTCCTGGGTGTGACTCCCTGCAGTTCAGTGTATGTGTCTGATTTTTCTGGGTACTGACAGGTCTCACTTGAGACCATTCACCTCTGGGATGCCCTGTTTAGATTTTACTTTATTGGTCTGTATATATTAACTGTAGCTCTTTGAGATCTAGATAACTTTTTTCTTTTTTGAAGAGAGAGAGAGCGAGCAGAGCAGGGCAGGGGAGGGGGCTAAAGGGGGGGTTGGGGCAGAGAGAGAGAGGGAGAAAATCCCAAGTAGGCTCTGTGCTGAGCTTGGAGCCAACCGATGCAGGGCTCGATCTCACGACCCTGAGATCATGACCTGAGCTAAAATCAAGAGTTGGACATTTAACCAACTGAGCCACCCAGGTGCCCCAAGATATAGTTTTTAGATGAAAGGTTCATGGTTTCATTATTCATTTCTCTTTATGAAACAGGAATGATATAATTCTCTTAAATCTCCTCTTAATGCATATAAAGAAAAATAATGGCAAATCGTGTACATTAAGTGGCCTTGAATGTTAAAGTTGGAAGTGTAGCGCCCTTCTCCCCATGGCTAGAAGGAATGCTGGTTCGTGAGTATCACTGGTTGGTTGTTTTGCAGGTTCTGGGCGAGTCGATGGCAGGGATTTCGCAGAACGCCAAGACCGGGGACCTCCCTGCGTTTGGGGAGTGTGTGGGGATTGCATCCAAGGCCCTCTGTGGGCTGACAGAGGCTGCAGCCCAGGTAAGGGACTGGCCCCCAGTCCCCCTGATGCAGGCCTTCCAGCCTTAAGGCCTGTGTCTTGTGCCTCTGTGCTGTGCTCGAGTGAGGATACCAGGAGTACCCCGTCCCTGTGGGAGGCACTGGGGAGCTCCAACGGCAGCTCCGTCCCCGACCACCATCATAGAAACCATGGTAAAGGTGGAGGTTCCTGTGCTGGCTGGGCCATTTCGACACAGCACCAGCTGGTTACCCCCCAGGAGCACAGCAGCCTGGTGAGGACAGTGAAACTCAGAACGCTGCAGACCCAGCATAAGCCTTCAGAGGCTAGATTTGGGTTTTTTGGCTTTTTTCTAAGACCACTTTTAGAGAGGAGTTGTTTTGAGGGGAAAAAAAATGAGTATTACATAATTCACATTCTTTCTGAGGCTTTAAAATTGCAAAAATCTTAGTCACGCTCTTCTTAGGATCAGAGGGAGAAAAAATTAGATACCATCCTGCAGAGACATGATCGGGCATGTTCCTTGCTTTGGTTCGACTGTCCTGTGCATCTGTAATAATTACTGGGCTCATGTGACTGAAGCTGCACAAATTGTCAGCACTCACCTTGAAGGATTTATCATTTGACCGTTACCTTGTGGCTGGAAAATTTTACTGAACCAAAGGGAAACATCCCTAGTTTGGGGGATGAAATTATCCTTATCCTGCCCCTCACATCTCCTCGGAAATGACTTAAGATTAAAATTCCCATTCACAGTTTCATTTTCTCCCTGTGATTTGACTATCCAAAGGGTTTAAAGAGAAGACCTTCTCTTAGAGTTTCTTGTCCTCTTAGAGACCAAATAGTGCCTTTTTTTTTTTTCCTGAGCCATCTTACTCACTCTCCTTACTCCTGGATATACTGGTCTGAACAATAAGGATGCAGTTGGCTATGAGATGAGAAACTCCCATGCACGGCAAGCTCCAAGGTTAACCAACCCAGCGGCTCCATGCCATTGGTCTCCACCCCCTTTTTTCTGCCTATCCCATCTGCCAGCCGAAGAGTCAGCCTCACACTGAGACTGAGTCCCCTCATGGTCCTAAGATGAGCACACAGGGCTGCATTCATCCTTGTTCAGGCTCCATAGGAAAGCTTCTTGAGGATTTTTTTCAGAACAGGAGACTTTGTTCCCAGAAGGCTGCAGGAGACTTGGCCACCATCAGCCCGTCTGTCCTTAAACCCTTACTGGTGAGATTACCCTGACCAACCTGCACCAGGGAGCCCCTGAGAATGCGGCCTGCACGCTGCCGGGCCGTCATCCCCGACAGGCTCATCCGGGAGCACAGAGAATCTGAGCTGCGCTTTCCTTCTCCCTTTCCAGGCTGCATACCTGGTGGGCATCTCTGATCCAAATAGCCAGGCGGGCCATCAGGGCCTCGTGGACCCCATCCAGTTTGCCAGGGCTAACCAGGCTATCCAGATGGCATGCCAGAACCTGGTGGACCCCGGCAGCAGCCCGTCACAGGTAACCACGGGGCAAGGGTGTGAGGTCTGTGAGTCCTTAAACTCTTGTAGGGGGATTGTGGGAGACCGTGAGGAATTAGGGAAGAATACTATTCTTTCCGAGCTTGCTCAGCCAGCTAAAGGCAGCCCTGTGGATAACAACTTGGGAGGGATATTGCAAAATGTGGTGAGCATGGCAATGTGTCAGTGCTTTGAAATGAGGTGCTGGTGGGCAGTAGAATGAAGTCATCGCCGGGAGATTCATCAGGAGTCTCATGATTTCATTCAGGTCAGAGGACGTAGGTGGAGGGCTTGTTCTGTGCTCAGCACTAAGGGTCAACACAAGTTAGACCTGATCCCCTCTGTGCCCTGGCTCTTCCTCTGTTGGATAAAGCTTGGAAGATGGGGTGGTCAGGGTATGATGACAGCGCCCGGGATGCACAGAGGAACATGTGCTGAGCTCTGTGAGGGCCTGTCAAGGTTCACTGCACAGAAATGGTGGCCCTGAGCCAGGCCTCAGAGTCTGGTCAGAATTCAAAGTGCCGAAAGGACCCACAGGCATTTCAGGACTAGACAGTATGGGCGACACTCCGTATCCAAGTGGCATGAAGTCCCAGTAACTTAAGCAGCGTGTGCTGAAAGGAACAGGAACCGGCCCGTAGGGCTACTAGAAGCAGCCTGTGAGTGCCACGTCCTCCATGAACCCCAAGCCCAGCATTCTTCCGGCAGGAGGAAGACCCAAGTTAAGGAGGCAATACAGAGGCCATCAGACCTACCTACGAGCCTGAGAACTAGCATGGAAGACGTCAGGACACCTGACGTTTCTACCTGTCCAGTTAAGGACAAGGGCGTGTTACCAGCCTCAGCAAAGTGGATCGGGGGGATTCAAGAGAGCAGTTGGGGGTGGGGGTGGGGCCCAGGAGATGCCTGACCCAGACCCCTTATTCAGGTGCCCACAGTCCCCCTGTAGATGAGGAAGGAGCTGTTACACCTTGATGTTTCTTTTCCTCATCTAGACATGGACTCCAGGTGATATTACCTGGTGAAATGAAATATTTTGGATATGTCAAGTTAAATAAAATAAGTTATTGAAATTAGGGGTGCCTGGGTGGCTCAGTCGTTAAGCGTCTGCCTTTGGCTCAGGTCATGGTCCCAGGGTCCTGGGATCGAGTTCCGCAGCATCGGGCTCCCTGCTCAACAGGAAGCCTGCTTCTCCCTCTCCCACTCCCCCTGCTTGTGTTTCCTCCCTCGCTGTGTCTCTCTCTCTGTCAAATAAGTAAATAAATAAAATCTTTAAAAAAAATAAGTTATTGAAATCAATTGCTCTTGTTCCTCTGCTTACTTTAACGTGGCTACTAGCCAGTCTAAAATGTCGTATGTCGTTCACACTGCACTCCGGTCAGGCAGGGCTGGCCTAGACCCTGGACCGAATGCCTCCTGGGGGGGGGGCCCTGAAGCAGAGCTAACTGCCTCTCCTTCCACATGCTCTGGAGCCCAGCACTGTCCCACTACTCCAGCAGCACCCCTTCCCTTCTCTTTATTCTCTCTTGCTTAGCCATTCTTGCCCCCTGCTCTCCTGGTATGGCTCTGGGACGGCAGAGCTAGACACACATGGCTCATTACACGGGCCCGAGATAGGTGAGCTGAAGAGGAATCCAGGGCTCGGGACCAGGGTGGACTCCTCTGACCCGGACCCTGCTGCGCTGAGCATGCTGTGCGCCAACCCGGCTCCATGTTTTGTAGGTTCTGTCGGCGGCCACAATTGTCGCCAAGCACACCTCGGCCCTCTGCAATGCGTGCCGCATCGCCTCGTCCAAGACAGCCAACCCAGTGGCCAAGAGGCACTTTGTCCAGTCAGCCAAGGAAGTCGCCAACAGCACTGCCAACCTAGTGAAGACCATCAAGGTAGGTCACGGAACTGAGGTCTTAGGGATCCCTGCGTCAGCTGTTGCAGAGGGGAAAGAAGTGTGCAGGATTTAAGCTCTGCTCGCCCAAGACTTGTGTCTCCTGAAGCTTAACTCCTGATTGAAGCCAGTGAGGAGCAGTCCTTTTCCAATGGAGATAATTATCATGAAAAACAACAGCCTTGGCCTCCACTAACCTTCTTAGCTGGGGCGGAGGGATGGGAGGCGGTTGCCAAGTTCTGTACATGAGAAGCTTCGGGGCAGAAATGTGGAAGAGGTCGGCTGCAAGGCGTCTCCTGGCACGGTGTTTGGGGAGCAGACACCTTGTGTTTTACTCAGACGGTCTGCTGCTGTGGGCTGGTTTTGAGCTCATTTGCTACAGGGAATTGCTGGTAGGGGGTCTGCCATCGTTGCTAGATATATCTGGACCTAGAGAGAAGGTAGAGGGGGGAAGGGAATGGGAAGTTGTGGGGAAATCACCTTAAAAAGTCAATTTCACCTATCCTATGATTTCTCTTCTGTTTATAGCTGTTTGAATGTTTGAAATGGAGCATCAGATTTTTAAAATAGAGCACTCCATGTTTATAGCAAGTTCATCTTTGTGTTATAGGCCGTGGACTGGTTGAAGGAGGGGTGGGGGCCGGGCACCCTGTTTGAGGAAGGAATTGCAGTGGCAGGCCTGCAGTATTTATGGCTGGGTGATGAAGCCACAAATCCAGCCTGTCCCAAGTGGGGACCAAGCAGCAGTGGGGCAGCTGACCTTGCGGGGAAACAGCCACAGCTGGTACAGCAGGCCACAGGCAGGGAGCCCAGAACCCCCTTGCAAGCCTCTGAAGGAGTCTGTCGTGGAAGGCAGGCAACCAGCTCTGTGGAAACCCAGAGAGGAGAAGGCGCACAGCCAGTGGAGGGTTCACGCTTATTTAAGGATTGTCACATTCCCCGAGGTAGTTGTGTTGCCAGGCCAGGCCTGGAGTAATGGGACTTCTGTCCTCTCCAGAGGACAGGATACCACACACGTCATTTTCCTCGCACTCTGCAGAACCACTTTAATCACATGGAGAAAGCAGTCCACAGGCTGGGCCAGGCAGAAACAAAGGGGAGAACTCGCAGCCTGGCAGCACTTGGAAGCTGGTGGAGGAGAGCACAGACCGGTTAGCCCAGTCAGCAGTTTCTTGCCGTTTCAACAAAGAGCCTTAAGGAAGTAAAGTCTGCCTATTTGAAGACAATAATAAGATAGGTTGGAAATAAATTAAAGCCGGTGAGCAGGTGCCCCTGGGTCCTGGTGGCAGCTCACCTTAATTACCGTCATAGTTGATAGTATTTGAAATGAATAAAGCTTACATTTTTAACCGTTTGGTTTGTACAAAGCCTGTTCCAAGTGTTTGGTGCATATCACTCATCCCAGTTCACACAACCACCCTGTGTTTGTCACCCCCGTTGTGCACTCAGGACACCAGGCGCTAGCAGGTTAAGTAACTTTCCCAAGGCGACCCAGCCAGTAAGTAAGTGGCAGATGGGAGTTCAAACCCAGATCCCAGAGCCCCTGTTCTTTGCAATCCCAGTCCTACTCTCACCCCAGCATGGTGTTCAAATCCAGACTAACCTAGGAAGAAACACCTTGGTCCGTTGACACTACTTGTGTGCAGATCAGGGGAAGGAGGGCTGAAAGACAGCCGCAACGGAGGGGAGTCACGTCATTGGTGGTTGCTGTATCATTAACTGACTGCAGGTCAAACTTGGCCGTTTTCTGATCGTTGAGAAACAGACTATATTTAGATGGACCAACAGAGGAAGAAAAGGAAGGAAACTGTTCTATAGAAATTCCTGGGAACCTTTCTTTTGTGCCACCTCCTGCTCTAAGGCCTGACCTGTCTCTGTATAAAGCATCTCTGCTAAGATCTCCTCTTCTTTTCAGATGCTCCTCATGGTGTCAACCCTCTTTGCAATTCCTGGCCACAAATGAGCTCTTGTAATGGCCTGAAAGATAGGCGTGTGCAGGAACATCAGAGGAGGGGTGCAGGGTGATCAGTAGGTGGGGAAGATGAAGGCCTCGGCTCGGTGAGCTCCCTGGGAACCAGCAGCGATGCCCGAGGAACAGAAAGGAACCCATTGCCCCTCGACCGGCTGAAATGGGCTTGGTTTTTCAATTTGCACCAGGTGGCAGGGTTCGCCAGGGACAATGAGCCTTGTTTTTAGTTTACTAATAGGAAAATGGTAATGGGTCCTTCCCCTGTAGCTCACCATCCTATATACTGAATAGATTTCCTGTTTTAAGGAATGGTTAAGAATCCTGTCGTAGAGCAGAGCAAATGAATATTCAATTCCCTCAATGTTTAAGACAGCTGCCCTCGTAGCTGCAGTTTGCTCTAAGTTTTAGGCTTCTAGTGCCTTTTTTTTTTTCTTTAAATCATGAGGATGTGCCCAAGCCTCAGTCCCAGGTGCCACACCGTTATAGCCACAAAAACAGGAGGGACCCCAGCCAGAGGAACATGGGAGATCAGGGAATAGACCTTTGCAGCGGGTTATCCACACCATTAGAATGTGTGCCCCCAAGAATCTTAAACCTCTACCGATGGTGTTCTTTAAAATCCCAAAGCTTGGCTCAGCAGGAATAAATATCTGCACCCTCCTCCCTGGCAGATTGCTCTAAATACCAGCCGCATTAGAAGCACACAGACCCCTACCCATGGTTGCTGTCACCCCACACAGGGACCCTTGCTTTTCTTTCTTCGGTCAGTTCATTACCTAGTCTCGAATCACATGGGTGGAATAGAATGCTATTTCACATGTGCACTCACTCAGGTTTGGGTGCCAAATAGAAGTTGTACAACAGCTTTAATTTCTCTGAGAAGTTGAAGGATGGCCTTGCCTCTCACAGCAGAGGTAAAGCTCAGATTTGGGGATTAAGCATACCCATGTGTGAGCAAGATGTGTGTACCAAAGATACCAGATCCAGCGCTCTTTAATTAATTTTGACTTGACTATAAGTATGTCTTCTTGGTCATCCTTAGGTTTGGATTGGTAAAGGAGATTTTTTTCAGAAGAAAAAGAAAGGGGAAAACTTCTTGGGCTTCTCTTATTCCAGTTCTTACTGCCTTTGTCTAAGGTCAGGAGAGAAGGGAGCCAGGGCTCTTGGGTTGTGGTTGGAGGCGTGAGCTTGGATAGCATGCCACCTTCTAGGTGTTGGTTTTATCATCTAGAACGTTGGGGATTTAGAACTAAGGTCCCAAATCTTTAAGGTCTTAAGGTCCCTTCCAATCCCCCAAAGTCCGTGGATCTTTGATTCTGGTACCCATATAGAAATTGTTTCTCCTAGACTCCCTTGAGATTGTGCTAAGAGAACATTCAAAGGAGCTAGCCCAGGGGTCAAGAGGATCCTTGTCCTAATGGGTCCCGGGCATTTGGCTAAATGAATTTACCCCTTCATTGTTGCAGCTGCTGTACTAGATAGACATTCTGTGACATGGAATGTCTGCATGAAAACTGTCATGTCTACCTAAAATTTCACCAGTGAGCAGATTGGCATATTCAGTTTACTCGGGTGGCTTAGCCATTCCCAGAGTGGAAGCAGCATTCAGAAATGACATAATATCTGTGTAACCCATCCTTTCTGATGCTAAATGCTACCTCTAGTGGAAATAGCGGTTGCTGTAGCTTGGTGGTGTTCCATGTTATTCAGGATCCTGTCCCATGAAGAGCAGTGGGCTGCAGGATACATGATGTTAGTGCCCAGGCTCAAAAAATATGTATCCTTTCTTCATCTCTTGGCACAGTTCATGAAACTGCACAATTAGAAAACTGTTCCTTGGGATTTACCTCAGCTAATCATCTTTTCATTGTGGATAAGTTTCAAGTAAAGGTTGGTGGCTTGATCAGACGCCTGCCTCCCTAAGAGGCCAAGAAGGTTGTAGAAGGTAGAAAAAGGGGATGGGGAGATAAGAACAGGAGGAATGAGCAGCACAAAGGGGAGGCTTGTCATCTTCCATTGAGCTAGAAGCCACATCATCCCAGCTGGAGGGGGTGTGATTGGCCACTGGTGCAGCTAGGATTTGAGTTCCTTTGACACCGAAGTCCATTCCTGCCATCTGCCTGCTACACCAGTTTGCCCCGTGCTGGGGCCACTCCGGTCAGGCTCCTGCTGAGTAGCACCCGCCCTGCCTCCCCGTGGGTTCCCAGATGGCTCTGAAGCCTGGAGGGGCCTGACTTCAAGGAGTCAGTGATATTGATGGTGCAACAAGATTAGAGGAACAAGACATAGTGCAGGTCACAGGCGCTAACTCTACATGTACTGAGCACATGAGTGGCAGTTAGAATGGGGGCCGTATGTGTGAGCAAGAAATAGCACGTAGGGCTGCCATTGGGTTGAAAGAATGGGAGAATTGGTGAGGTTAGAAGAGAGGTCAGTGCCTGCAGATGAGCAGAGGCAAGCCATGTGGGGTATTAGTGAAGATGGTAAATGAGCCAGGCTCATGGGAATTCCTCCGAAAATATTAGCGTGGCGGGATGTATTATTATTGTCCCAAGCTGCCAAAGCTTGATTGGAATGTAGTTGTTATTCAGAAATAGCCTTTAAAGCATATGTGCCTGCCTACTCTTGCCTTCCTGAAAAATAGAAACGCTCTCATCTCAGATCTGGTTTGTTTCAGAATGCTGGGGCCTCTGGTTTTTGGTTCACTAATTGTTTAAATTGGCTTTTATAGATTGCTCATAACAGTTGAATTAAAAGTTTAATTGGTCATTTAACGGAGAAATTTATTATTATTCTACAAATATAACTGCCTTCTCAAATGTAGCCCTTTGCTGGGAGGAAGGGATATTGTCTCCAGGTCACAGGCTATAGGTTCTAACAGTCTTGTTCTTCAGAAGGTGGGGTCTGGGGTTGGGGAACCTCAAGTCCAAGTGTTAACCCTCTGTTAGGCAGCCTTTCATGAATCACAGGCTGTGTTCCTGGATTCTCCTCATCTAGGCCATTAATCAGCGGTGTGACTGATCACTCAGTGCCACTGTGTTACCTGCTACTATTTTTCTTAAAAAGCTATTGAAGCATAAGATGGATAGACAAAAACATACATTGTATGTATAGAGCTCAGTGAACATAAGTTGAATACACCTAGGTAACTACAACCAGATCAAGAAATGGAACATGACCAGCCCCCAGAAACCCCTTTTGGGCCCCTTAGTCTTAACCTGCTCTGAAGGGTGACCAGACTGCTAACACCTTAAATTAGTTTCACCTCTTTTTGTACTTGGTATAAATGGAATCCTATAGTAGGTACATTTTTGTGTCTGGCCTCTGTAAATACTATGTTTATGAGATTTGTCTATATTGTTGGGGGTAGTTCTAGTCCATTCCTTCCTGTTGGATTCCACTTTGTTCATTTCAAAATGGCAGACATGGAAGCCCCACCTCCGTTATTCATTCAGGGATATCCAGTAAAAGCTAGAAAAAGTTGAAAGTGCTATGCAGTGTAAAGTATTTTTATAATTTGGGAGGGAAGAGACTTAAAGTGAAAATGGAGGGGAAGAGCCCAAAGGTTATAGTGTGAAAAGTGGGGAAGAAAATGGTTCAGCTGCAAGGTCATATGCGCGGGAAGATGATGGACTTTGAGGTCAGCTGCTCTGTGAGCCACATATTAAACTTTATTTCTTAGGATTGTTAACTGAGTCGCTCTGCTAGGTAGCTTGATCTCTCTGATTTGTTTTTTTTTTTTTTTATGAATTCACCAAACATTTTCAGTATCCCATTAAACCACATTCTTCCACTAGGAGATGATTATGGTGGCCGGAAGTGGTTTGTGCATCTCAGTGGGATAATGTCTCCATGTGTTCTCCCATCAGGCCCTGGATGGGGATTTCTCCGAAGACAACCGCAATAAGTGTCGCATTGCCACCGCACCCTTGATCGAAGCTGTGGAGAACCTGACAGCGTTTGCATCCAACCCTGAGTTTGTCAGCATTCCTGCCCAGATCAGTTCCGAGGTAGGGGGTCTTTGCAGCAAAGGTAATATTGGGGTCTTTGGCTAGTCTGTGTGGCACCAAACGAGCATGAACAGTTAAGAATTCTGAAAGCTCTGTCTTGTAGGACGTTGTTGTTGTTGATGATGTTATCTCAACAGAGTTCATGAAACTCAAGGTATATGCATCTCTTAAGTGGTAATGCCTTAGCTTTATGTGTTAAGAACAAGCTCTGTGCCTGTTTGGGGCTGATTCTTTCTTGGCATGTGCCATATTCGAAAATGGTATCTAAGAGTGAACGTGGACCCAAGTGCTTGCTCTCCAGGCTCTGTGTGAATCAGCCTCCATGGTTTCCTCACCTCTGTGTCTCTTTCCGAAGAACACAGGTAGTGACTTGGTAAAGAACAGGGCCTTCCAGAGCCCCGCCTCATTCATTTAATCTGTGTACCCTGCCCTTTCCCCTTCTGCTGTCTGCTTCCAGGGCTCCCAGGCACAGGAACCGATCCTCGTCTCAGCCAAGACCATGCTGGAGAGTTCGTCATACCTCATTCGCACTGCACGCTCACTGGCCATCAACCCCAAAGACCCGCCCACCTGGTCTGTGCTAGCTGGACACTCCCACACCGTGTCTGACTCTATCAAGAGTCTCATCACATCTATCAGGTTAGTTTCTCCTCCAGAAATTGCTAGGGACCTGCGTCTGAACAGGGCAGAAGGAGGATAAGCCCAAGCCAACAGGACTTCGATCTAATAGCAATGGAGCTCATCGTTATCATCGTCTTTTTGTTTGGCTCTTTGGGACCAGTGGTAGTGCTGGGCACAACAGTAGCTAACCTAAACACTCTATGTCAGAAACTGTTCTGAACACTTTACCTGTGTTACCATATTTCTTCATCACAACAACCTTGTGAAGTAAACGCTGCCGTGGGTCACCATTTTTTACTGATGAGAGAATTCAGGCAGAAAGGACTTAGGGATTATTCTCATGGTCATCCCCAGACCTGATGGCCCTAGTCCCAGTCCTAACCATTGTGCTACATTGTCTATATCTAGGAGCTTAGGCAGAGAACACCACTGTATATTGAGCAGGGTTTGAGGTTACTTTATTTTGCTAATAAGGCAAGAATAATATTCTAGATCCCACAGTGACTCCGGACATCTCTGAACTCCTTGGTGATAGTATGAACCTGAAAAATCCTCAGAATTGGTATAACATCTCTGAAGTTGACCAAAGTTTATACCCCACAACATGGAACACATCCTTTTCCTTAGCTGTACTCTGCCTTTTGATCGCTTTTGAGACTCAACACCACTGTTCTCTTACCCAGTGCCTTACAAAGAAAAATCCACTAAATATTTTAACTCCTACCATAGGATTTTGTGAATTGTATGCAATGCAGAGAGGACAGTATATTTGCACTGGAAATAGCGCTGGTCTTTAAAAAAAATAATAATAAGGGTCGTATGCTTAAGCCAGTGCCGTCTAAATAGTTTGATTAGCAGGTGCCTATCATCAGCCTGAAATGAGGAACAGCATCATATCCTTCCCACTAGAAATAAATAAATACAAGTGTTATATGAAGAAATGCATGGGCTCTGCAGAGAGGCATTCCCAAGCAAGGGTCAGAGAGTCCCTCCTTCAATGCAGCAATCAAACCCAGTAGAAAGTAGATAGGGGCTCCCAGCCCACCAGTGCTGCAACAAGTTGTGGGACTTGAACCCTGAGGAATCTATTTGACCTGCCCTGTTCCTTCCAGGGACAAGGCACCTGGACAGAGAGAGTGTGACTACTCCATCGATGGTATCAACCGATGCATCCGGGACATTGAGCAGGCCTCACTGGCGGCTGTCAGCCAGAGCCTGGCCACAAGGGATGACATCTCTGTGGAGGTAGGCCGGGGCTCTGTGGCCAGATCAGAGGTCTCTGGAAGAGCCAAACAATCTCAGCATCAGGCTTCAGGGGGTGGGGAATGGGACCAAATACTTCTTTGATGCTAGCATGTTGTCAGTGAAGCACCTTCTCCTGGAACCCACCTGGGAAATTTTTCGAGGGACTAAGGCAAATGCTGAGTAGAGAATGAGGGTTTGGTGAAGGAACACGTGTGCTGCTGGAGTGGAAATGACAGTTGGGGGAAAATAGAAATAAAAATGTCAGATGAGAGTGCGTCAGTAAGGTGGGGTTACCATATTCAGTTTCACACATCAGTAGAGCAGGCCAAGGCATGGAAATGTTGAATGTTTCCTTGTCACGTTTTATCAATGCATTTTTTGACCAATGGGCATATTTAGCATTAAACTCTACACATTTGGTCCATTCAGAGATAAAGGATTCTGTCCTAAGTTACCCAATATCCAGTGTTGGGAACTGTTTGCGTTATATTTTTAATTCAGAGCCACGGCCTTTTTTTGCCAATTTTTTCTATTAACCTGTCCAAAGGCCTTTGATATATACTTCCTTCTCTCTGTCAAAAGTGCCTGACACTCAGGAGCTGCTTAATAAATATGGATGGTGTGTTTACTGACATGTTCCTTACGGCCCCTGAATTCATCAACAGTGAACTTAGGCCCGCTGTCTCTAAGCAGTGGGCCCAGAGTTGGTCTTGCTCATTTTTATTAATAGAGCTGTCGATTTTACTCCAGCTCTGCCCTCCTCCCCCACTGTCAAGAAAAGAAAGAAGAAATAGTCTCATCCTATGCAGAATGTTACAATTATTGTCAACCTTTTACTAAAGGAGGGACCTGCATACAGAACAGTGTGCATGTCATAAGTACACAGCTTGATGAATTATCACCAACTGAGCACAGCCTTTAGTTAGCACCCAGGTCAAGAAACAAAGATGACCAGCACCCCGGAACCTCCCTCTCAGGCCCCCATCCTTTCACCACCCCTCCCAAAGCATATCCTCTCTCTTCCCTTCCTCCCTAGGAAGAAAATCCCTCCCTTTGAACTATATGGACTCCCTGCTTACACCACATTTATTTTAATAAGCCATCTGTAATAAGATAACATTGCTGAAATATTCTTGCATTTTTAGGTGTTTTTTTGTTTTGTTTTGTTTGAGAGAGAGAGCATGAGCGGGAGGAGGAGCAGAGGGAGAGGGAGAAGCAGACTAACCACTGAGCAGGGAGTCCAATGTGGGACTGGATCCCAGGACTCCAGGATCATGACCTG
This sequence comes from Neomonachus schauinslandi, assembly GCF_002201575.2. NCBI lineage: Eukaryota > Metazoa > Chordata > Mammalia > Carnivora > Phocidae > Neomonachus > Neomonachus schauinslandi. Next base: position 101,440,325 of record NC_058411.1, read on the forward strand.
AGCCAAAGGCAGACACTTAACTGACCAAGCCACCCAGGCACCCCTATTCTTACATTCTTGACTATAATCACATGAGCAGAAAGATGATAGTGAACTAAATAAGATCCTTGGAAGTTTAGATGTTTCTCTCCACCTTCATCCAACTTTCTATCTCTGTCTTTCTTTTTCCTTTGTATCCCCAGGACTTTGTTTTCCATTTGGCGTGTTAGATTGCTCTTTTCAATAACTAACCTCTGCCCAGAGCCCCCAGCCTGTATGCAGTATTATTCAAAGGGAAAGCAGCACGGGCCAGAGTCTCATTTCTGACAAGCAGAGCATTGTCACCTTGTCAGAAATTACCCCGTTCCATGCTGGCATGTGAGGACCTAAAATGTCCAATGCTGTGATCTATTAATCCTGAATCCATCAAGCAAATTTCCTAGGAAGAGTCCGACAAAGGATCTGATCTGTCCTGCTACCAGCTACTAATGTCCACTTGAAATTCCCCATCTCCCTCATACTCCAGCATCATCCAGATACTTGGCCTCATCTCTTCATGGCACCAGTTCAGTTCTTCTTTCAAACCTGACAAGAAATACCTTGGGGGTGCAATTTTTAATATTTGCATTCACATCACCAAATACAATGTACTTAGAGCCTGAGCTGAGCCCAGCGGGTAACTCACCTGCCATTTTCACAGTGTGCTGTCTGGGAAATGGTCCTGCTTTCGGAGAGCTGATCTCATTTTCCTATCACCCTTTCCTCCCCTCCTCTCCTCCCTAAAGGGGTTCTTAGTTCTGAGGACACCGCCACCTGCACATTCCCCCAGACCTCACATTAGCTCTCCCCATTCAAACAAAGTTGTCTTCTCTTCTTGGAAGGGCAACGTTCCTTATTTCCAGTAGTTATGCTGCATAACTCAAAGTAAGGATACCAGCAGCATCACTTAACACTGTGGTTGGTGTGAGTGAGGAGCCAGTAAGAAAAGTATTCTTTGGACTTGCCTTGTGTCACTCGCTGGAAGTGTGGGGGCTCTAGCCCAGGGGAGCTGAGGATCCCTGGGAAGGGCGGGGTGGAGTGGTAGCAGCATGGCTCACCCCAGAGAGGTATTATCCGTTACAGGTACAGTGGATATTTTGATACCCATTTCTCATCGCCCCCCTTGTCTTTCGTATGGGCCTTTTTATTTTTAAATCAGCGTGGCTACGTGGTGAGTTGCCGTAGGGTGAATTTGACAGCTCTCTGTCCTTATCAGGCCCTGCAGGAGCAGCTCACTTCAGTGGTCCAGGAAATCGGGCACCTTATCGATCCCATTGCCACAGCGGCGCGGGGAGAAGCAGCTCAGCTGGGACATAAGGTAAGGTGCCCCAAGAGGCTCCTGCTGAGGGTGTGCGGGAGTGATGGGGGGGTGCACACAAGACTGATCACCGAGCACTTCAGGATCTGTTTTCACCTAGAGTTCAAACAGAAACTGGAGTGACACCTTTCTGGCTATTGCCCGACTTCCCAGCCAACAAGACATTTACAGTCATCTGTTGCTCTTGACCTTCGCTGGATGAGCCAGAGCAGAACGTTGACACTGCTAGTCTGCTGTCTGCCATCTTTTGTCCCTGGCTGACTGGCCTCATTCTCGCATCTTTAGGGATACATTGTTCTTCCATGGCTTCCAATAGTGCCTGTTCTCACACATGAAGGAGCAGAGCCAGCTTGCACACTTCACCCTGGACAACCAGGCCTCCCTAGCCCACTCCAGAGGAGCCCTTCAACTGAGAGCTCATACCCGCACTGTAAAAGTACTGACTAATGTTTTGCCTGTTTGGGGTTCATTTTGCAAATCTTTCAAGGGTAGTTGCCTTGTCCGGCGGCCTGTGCCTCAGCATAGAGAGGGCAAAAATCGGGTTTTTAACAGCCTCCAGGGTTTCCTAACATTTATCAGTGCAGACGTCAGTATTGATGTGAGTATCCAGGAAGTCCAGTAGCCAGAATCTTTCCAGCAGGTATCAATTTTAGAAAATCAGTGTTCTTGCTTTTTCACATTGTGGAACAGCTGAAGGGCCTACTAAGCTTCCTGCTGGTTCTAAGGAGAGGCTTTTGAGATTTAAAATGACCAGTGTCTCTATATGCTTCCAAGTGGGGCAAATTTCATTTCTCAGCTGAGTTCCTTTATGGTGAGAAGAGGGCTTCTCCACCTGTGTGAGGAGGTTTGGGGGTGGGGGCGGGCTGGGGCCAGAGCGCTGCCCACATGCCTGCCGCAGGGAACTGAGTCTAGCAGAGTAGCCAGACTTCATTTCAGCAGTTACTTTTCATTCCAGTAAGAATTCTGTAAGAAAATATATCTAGATTTCTTGGGCAACAGTCCTTGTCCCTGCCCATATGGTATTAGTATGGAAGATTAATTCCTATGTCAATGGGTGGCATCAAAAGAAAAATAATATATTGGTGTTGTTTGAGTGACAAATTTACTCTTGGCCCTTTGGCTAAACCCGTCTCACTTTCTAAAGGAGAGTTCTGGACGAAGGAGGCCTCTGGCCCTCTATCCAGGAGAGTCCCGGGCTGAGAGTTGATCCCTACCTGGTTCCCATTCTTCATTACGACACTCAGGTGGGGTCCCAGATCAGCTTCAGATCACTTGGGAGTGATACATGCAAATTCTCAGACCACATATATTAGTTTCCTAGAGCTGCTATAACAAATTACTACAAACTGGGTGGCTTAAACCAACAGAAACTTAATCTCTCACAGAAGTCTAAAATCAAGGTGTCGGCAGGGCCAGACTCTTTCTGGAGGCTCTATGGGAGAATCCATTCTTTGCTTTTCTAGCTTCTGGTGGCCCTGAGTGTTCTTTCACTATTATATCATGCCAATCTCTGCCTCTGTGGTCACGTTGTCTCCTCCTCTTCTGTTTGTCTTCGCCTCCTCTGTCTCTCACTAGAATACTTCTTAACAGATTTAGGACGCACCCAAGTAATCCAAGGTGATCATTTGGAGAACTTAAATACATCTGCAAAGACCTTTCTTTCCCAGTAAGATCATATTCACAGGTTCCAGGGATTTGGGCACAGACATACCTTTTTGGGGGCCACTACTCAACCCTTTCTGCCACCTTAGGCCTAGTACATGTACCAAGTACTCAAAATTCTGTCTTATTTTAACTTCTGTGCTAACCCATGTAAGGATATTTCCTATTCTGTCATGTCTCAAAAACAGAAGTTGTTATAGTCTTCGCTAAGCTCCCTAAGTACAGGAAAAAGCACATCCTTTCAAAAACTTTTGCCCACAATCCATGAAGAAGAATGACACCTAGCATTTACTGAGTGCCTACTACATGGCAGGCATTGTGCTAAGTACTTGTATATATGCTCATTTAATCCTTCTAACAATCTGAAGGAGCTTAGTGCTATTATTTCTCCCCATTTTATGGAGAAGGAAACTGAAGTTTGGTAATAGGAAGCCAATTGCCTAAGAGTTCTAATTAAGGAAATGACACACAGGATCAAACCCAGTGGCTCTGACGCTGGAGCTTTCTCTCTCCATCACCAACCGTAATGCCTCCATGAGGGCACCAGCTTAGTTGTGTTTAATTATTCTCAGCACACAGCAGCCCTTGACATTTTACAGTTGCATTGGTGAAATGTACTTTTAAAATTAAAAAGAAATTAATCTAGAAGAGCACCTAGGTGGCTCAGTCGGTTAAGCATCTGACTCTTGATTTCGGCTCAGTTCATGATCTCAGGATCGTGAGATCGAGCCCCACCTCGGGCACCATGCTCAGTGCAGAGTCTGCTTGAGCTTCTCTCTCTCCCCCTTCCCCTCCACTTGTGTGCACTCTCTCTAAATAGTTAATTAATTAAATCTTTGGGGGGAAAAAATGAATCTAGAAAACATGTAAGATTCTAATGCATTAAACGTCCTAACTCCTTTAAAACATACAGGACCCATCATGAGCCCTGACCCCTGATGACCCATCACTGCACTGTGGTTCCCTTTGGTGGAGACACGAGTGCCCTTCCAGGGGAAGAGGATGAAATCCAAGGGAGATGTGTAGGGCTGATACCTGGAGTTGTGCAGGCTGGGTCTTACACGAACGTGTTTGGCCAAAGCGGAGACTGGGGCCAAAATCCAGCCAAGTCATGTGCTTTGGCATCAGTCGCGTCTGCCCCAAGGATAGGGAGCCCCTTTAAAATTCATCCAAAACACCATAAAGGCCAGCAATAGCCCTGTTCAAGTGCTTTGAAACCATCTGTAAGAGAACTATAATCAAGGATAAGAGTAAATGTACGTTGATTGCTGGCTCATGGTCTGTCTCATTGTTAGCTCTAATGAACTTTCATATTTTGGACTCCCACCTTGTCCCAACCACCACCAGCCCCACAAACCCCTGCCCCCTGCTTCGTTTCTGATCCAGTGACCGCACCACTCATGCCAAGTAGCCTTCCTGCCCACGGCCCCATCACATTCATTCTTCATCCACATCATGGGAAGAAGCATTAAGGGAAATTGCTGCCTAAAGGCTTGAACTTAAATACACTTGATGGAAATAATTTAGCAAGTAGTAATTGGCACACACAATGAGGAGCAGAACGGAAAGGCGTGATCAGGGTCATTGTGTTTTATCTGAGTGGGAATGGATGGTGGTGTCTGAAGCAAGTACAGTGAATGTTAAAAGCTGACATTCTGGATGCTGAGTAGATGCGCATTACTGTATTAACGCTCGGACTCTAAATACTTCAGAGAGCTGCAAACAAATACCAAACAATAAACTTCTAAAATCCAATACTACAGCCGTGGCAGAGCTGGACTGAAAATGAGAAGTAGCAGGCAGTGGAGTGGAAGGTGGGAGACTGGGCTGTGGACGAGGACACCTGCTTCCTGTCACAGCTCCACATCGTGGCTGCTTGGGGTTGAAAGAGTTACTTCACCCACCTAAGCCTCGGTTTCTTCATTTGTGTGTACCTCGTAGAAATGCTGTGGGGATTAGATGAAGCATGGTCAGCCTGTAGCAGAAAGCCTGGCATGTGGGATGTGCCCAAGAAATGTCTGTGACACGTGACCCTGCCCAGCTGGTGGGTGCCCCGATCACGGAGGCCTCAGCGAGAACCGTGCTTCGCCACCTGGCTTTTCTCTTCTCCCGGTCTGGACTAATCAGGGACAGAACATTGGGACCAATGTGAAATCATGTTCAATTTTAATGCAAATCCACATTAGGTCGACATGCTCAGGGCAGAGGGCAGTTGGGTTGGCTTCTTGAAAGCCTTTGCTGTCAGGCTGCTTCTCTCAACGGCCCTGCTCCCCTGCCCCTCCCCATCCCCCTTCCTATGCGTTAAGATGCTCAGCTCTGGTTCTTTCGAAAGCTTTGCTGTTGACAAAGTTAAAATTTGTAAAATTCTCACACCCAACTCCAGATCACAGAACATATTTCTTAACACTTCTGCCATGATGAGAGACAGGACAGAGAGCTTGCCAGAGGAGGTAAAATCCAAGCGAGAGTTCGTTAACGAGCAAGTACTTTTAAAAGTAAAATTGAGTGATGTGAGTTCTCAGGGTGTCATGTATAATATGATGGCTCTAACTCGTGATAGTGGATTTAATAATAGGAAGGAACAAAAGTAGATTTCAGCAGGTCTGCCTCTCGCTGTGCATCATCCCATCCCTGTCCCATCCCCATCCCCACTAGTGGGGCCCCTAAAGGAGATACGTGGATTTACATGATGCATCTGTGGCTTTTTTTCTTGAAAGGTGACACAGCTGGCAAGCTACTTTGAGCCCCTGATCTTAGCTGCAGTCGGTGTCGCCTCCAAGATTCTGGACCATCAGCAGCAGATGACAGTGCTGGACCAGACCAAGACGCTCGCAGAATCTGCCCTGCAGATGTTGTACGCAGCCAAAGAAGGTGGAGGAAACCCCAAGGTACAGTTTGGGATCCCGGGGACTCACCTAGGGCAGCTGAGAAGCCATCAAGTATTCTTCCATATTGAGTCCCTCCAAGGAAAATTTCTCCAGTTCTTGGTCGATAGGATGTGCCTTCCCACTCAGAGGTGGGCAAGAATCTTCGATTGGCCTTCACGGGGACCTTTAAGGGGAACATCAAGAAATATACATAATTAAGCCTTTTGTTAGGTTATGTTTTCCGTGTCAGAATATGTAGGCGAGCATCCTTGGGAAAGGAAAACATTGTGTGGTTATTGCAGGAATAAAAATTAATACCTGCCAGGCACCTGCTCAGTGTTGACACCCAGCTGTGCAAAGCAAAGCTCAGTTGTTTTCAATGAATATCATTTCCATTCCTGACACTCAAGTTCAGATCAGAACGTGGGGCAAGGTCACCCATGGCATGTGTTTCTATTGTCTTGGATCAGCAGTTGCATATGAAAATCTCCCTTACTGGTTTGCAGGGGGAACATTTCCTCAGCCCGATGTGTCTGTCACCCAGCTCCTTGAAGTGGCCAAAAATGGTGACGGCAGGCCATCTTCTCTCAGGGGTGATATTGTGTCCGAGTGATTGTTTTACTTGTGAAACCATCTTATAAGTTCCCCCGGGGTTCTGGTACCTTGAGAGGAGGTCAGAGGCTCCTCCTGCTATTTGTACCTTCTGGCAGGTGCCTCCACATAGTCTGAATTTCCTGGGTCCTCACTTAAGCAGACTACACTGTGGGAACACAGGCTGGAACAATTTGTGTGGGATACTTGCCTACAAGCTATAGGAATCCCCATTATGTACGTATTCTTCTTAGTGTGTTTTGTCGCAGCTCTGAGGTCTTCACATCGATAACTTGGTATAGCAGGGAAGACTCTAGAGTAAGAGTAAGAATCACAAAATAGTAATCTTAGGGCTCACAGTTGTTGAGTGCTGGTTCTATGTCACCTCTTATACCTTATATCCTCTTAATATTTAATCTCCATAAAAAATCCCATGGTGTAAGAAGGTTCCCATTGTGCAGATGTGGGAACTGAGACTGCTTAGGTAAGTCATCCCACATCACAGGAGAGGTGGATGTCGAGTCAGGACTGAGCCTACCCCCTCTGGAAAGACAGGCCGACTGCCCAAAGCAAGGGCCGGAGAGAGGTTGAGCAAAGTTGCAAGCAAGAGCCACATGTGGCTAGTCGGTCTCAGAAAAAGAAATTATTTGGCACATAAGGGTGGCTCGAGGCATGCTGGCAAGGAGGAACAGCATATGCAAAGGTGTGCGTAGGGTTATAAAAGGATTGAGGTATCTTTGGAGAATAGCGTGCAGTCTGATGTCCATGGAACGTACAGAGAGTGGGGACGACCAGTGGGGAGGATAGACTGGGCTGTGTTATGACAGCCCTCCTCTCCCACACTCTAAGGCGTTTGGGCTTTTTTGTAAGCAGTGGGGACTTACAACCCATCCAGAGTTGAGAAACACCGCTCTGGTAGCAGCGTGGATAATGTCTTAGACTTGCGTTTTCTGAGTTCAGTTTTTCCAGTCATGTATCTGGCAACTATTAAGAGCCTAATTCTTGGGCTGCTAAAAATAATGAGAGCCAGCCAGCGCCCTCAAGTTGTTCTCAGTCTTCTGGAAAGAAAAAAGGCTTGTTGCTGAAATGGTGAGGTTGAGCAAGAAGAACAAGAATGCTCTTCTGACTAATCACTGAGTGATAGGTGCCCCAAGGTGGCTCAGCCCCCTTTGCACCTGCCACAGTGGCGAGGTGGGGGAGCAGAGTGGGACTCGCTTCCAGACCCAGCTCTGGGTTGTCTTTTCTCCACGGCTGAGTGGCACCTTGCTCCACCCCGACCCGAGAGGATTCATTCCCGGCAGAATAATTCCAGTTAGGCGTTTTCTGGGTTTTTAAGGTATTAGCGCGTCTGCTTCGGCTGCAAATTCAGAGCTCCTGGCAGAATTCTGTTTTATACCAAGAAACTCAGGGTCAGGAGCATCTGTAGTCAGCACTGTAAGCTTTACAAGACATCCTGTGCTTGGGAATGGTGGCTGGACACGAGAGTGGGACAGTTTTCAGTGACTGAGCTGAAGCATTGGTGACAGGCTGAGACATGATGAGTGAAGGCAGGACGGGTACATGTGTCTCTCCCCTCCCTGGCATCCTGCATTCAGCCTATGCATCGTCTGCAGACCCTGACAGGCTCATCACAAAGGATGCCTAGGACACTATAAGCTGGGTTTTAGGTCCTTTCTTAAGAGGCTTAGTGTACAGATTTAATCACCTTGGGTGCTATTCTTTGGGCAAATATTTCCTAGGTGTTACTTGCTAGGTCTTAGGTGATGTGTGTATGTATGTGTTAGATGTTGTGTGTCACTGTTTGCCGAGGAAATGCAGTTAAATGATCATCAGTGTTTCTGATGGAAAAGAGGATAAGCTTTGGAGTCCAATATAATTGGATTCAAATCCCAGTTCTGCCTCTTGCTAGCAAATTACTTCATTTCTTTGCTTCCTCATCTAAACAGTGGGGTTAATAATGAATACCTCTCAGGGGTCATTATAGAGATGGACTGAGATAATGTGCCTAACACAGTAGGTATTAAAAAAAAAAGAAAAGAAAAGAAAGTGACAGCCCCAGAGCCTGGTGTTAATGAGTCCTACGATCACGAGGCATTTGCTGCATAGCCTCACCCTCGCCCCACTGAGCCCCCTTCCACACTCATCTCTATCCCACCCAGCTCCCTCCTACATCCTCCTTGAAGGGCCCCTCCTGCTTCTCCGGCAGGAGATACCCAGCCCTGTGCACTGCTGGGCAGTTCTAATTATTAGTTGGTTTTTACCCTTCTGCTGACATTGACTTGTGTCCCCCAACCCCCTGTGGCCTTCTCCCATTTTCCAGATTCCTGTGATGTCTATGCTGGGCTTTGTAGCTGAAGCACTATAATACAGAAATAAGGCTCCCTTGGAAGTAGACTTCAGACATGTTTCCAAAAAAGAACCGAGTCTGATTTTTCTCCCGTGTTGTGCTGTGAGGAGCAGTAACAAGGAGCCCCTCCAGAATCTAAAATAATGACCTCATTGTTGAGCCTCTGAGTCCACTTCCCAGATTGCTGGTGGGCTTTTAAGCATGCCTTAATTGAGCGCCTACTGTGTCTTTGGGTGTCTGAAACTTGTGTGCCCAGGTGGCCGGCGTGTGTCATTTGGATGTGTCTGTGTGGTAGGGATGAGGCTTGCCATTGGAGTTGGAGGAAGCGGCCCTGGGAGAGGCTCGGCGTAATTGGAGGAGGCTTCACAGACTCTCAGCTGACCCGTTAAGGGTCTGTGGCTTAAATATGTGGAACGAAGGGGAGCAGGCCTAGAGAACTCCTCGCGAGAGCGGATGGGAAGGTAATTGTTTCTGGGACAGCCAAGAGCGAGGATGTGTTTTTGTAGGTTTGGATGCCCCGGTGTGGAGAAAGTGTCCTTTACATTTTCCAGGGAGTTCAGAGAGCAGTCTTGTGATTTACTGCTGCTGCCCCCACAACCTGCCTCTTGGACCTTCCTCAGCCCATATGGGATAGCAGCGCTCACTTCTGCCCACAAACGTGCACTCGGCTTGAATATGAGCGTAAGACAGAATTGTTGACGTTTTGAGCTACCGGTGATCATCTTATTTGAAGTGAGATTTAGAGAAACACACACCTTCCAATTTTACCATTTTCATAAATACTTGTATGAGATGCTCTCTCAAGAGGGTAATGTGCAGGAAATATCACTTTTCAGACTTCCATCATCAAAAGCAAGCAATCTGCACATTTTGTGTTTTACCTTCTCTGTACCATGCAATCAGCCATCAACCGAAATTACCAGTTTCCTCCATCACATCCCTAAGAGAGAATGCTGTGTGTCCTGACACACTCAAGACAACCATCCGTGATCGGACCGATGCACAGCTTGTCAGAGGTCGTATGGAAGACCTCTTCTGGATTCCCGTGGCTTTTCCATTCCACAGGCTG